>NC_060904.1:16170810-16303310 GCF_014805685.1 Silurus meridionalis | reverse complement strand
ATACGCCAGTGTTTAATTACAAAGAGCTTGATTAGCCGCGATTAGAGGCGAGACACGTTGAAGAGTTTAAAGAATGACAAGCGTGAGTGACCTTTATTCTTGTTAAGTGACAAAGAGCTCTAAGGCGCAGCTTCCTGCCCTGTATTTTTGTCCGATCAGCAGGGAAGCCACTCTCTGGGATGCCTTGTTTGGACTTCTTGTTTCCTTCCTGTGCTTCCTGCATGAGACTCTTCACCTAGGTGGGAGCATTGTGTGTAAGTATGTGTCTGTGTGTGTGTGTGTGTGTGTGTGTGTGTGTGTGTGTGTGTGTGTGTGTGTGTGTGTGTGTGTGAAAAACAAGACTCAAAAGCTCTAAAACGCACTTTGGCATTTGTAGGAAAGCACTGTGACCCATTGTAGAGCAAATGTTAAGCTAACCGTGGGAGTTTGTGTCCTGAGGAAAAAACCGAAGACGTTTTTTATTGCCCACGCAGGTCTACAGTTAACTCTCATCTTTAATAGGAGTTGTTTCCATATGAGCCATATGATGTCAACCTCAACAGTCTGTGAAGGATTGTTTGATGCTAACCCTTAATAAGTGATGACACTCCACTACTTGATATGGGGTCAAATGTGAAGTATGTGATCTTGGAATTGGCCAAAAGAGCAAATGAGGAGGTGAGGGAGTAATAGGAAAGATGTACCTGTAATGTAGGTATGATTGGATAGTTTTTATGAAGGGGTTGAAGTGGCGAAGATTGGATGGAAGCGTGTGAGTGGGAGGTTGGTGGTATAGTTTGGGGGATAGAAAAGGTTTACAAAAGGCTGTCAAATTTGATTGGTTTGTCAAAGGAAATGTGTTTATCCCAAACCGCAATAACTTATAAGTGTAAAAAGTACCTGAAAATCATATTTGAGTAAAACTATAGCTACCTTACTGTACACCAAGTGGAAAATCCAATATAGCTTAAATAAAAATCTGACTATCTAAACAGAGCTTTACTAGTCCTAAACACCAAGACCCATGAAAATGAAAAGCTAAAAACTGTTGATTTGTGAGGTTTTGTTTACTAAAATACGAATCAAATTCTACACCTCAGGAATGCATTTACTAAGATCAACACAACAACCTTTACAACATGTCAGAATGAAAGAAAAATCAAACAAGTCAATCAAAAAAAGAGAAGCAATATTTCAAAAAAGGTATCTTGAGTTAAAAAAAATAAAATGACAAAAATAGATAGAAAATCAATCGTTTTATATAAAGTAAAACCAAATATTCAGAAATAATTGGGATTTGATGAGCCTGTCAGTCTCAGAGATTATAAAGCTACAAAGTTTAGGTTTAAAAGATGAAGGGAGGTGGTAACTTAGTGGTTAAGGCATTGGACTGTAAAGGTCTTGAGTTCAAATCCCAGCCACACCAAACCACTTCTGGGCCCCTGAACAAGGCTAATAAACCTATAGCTCCTCAGTGTGTTGATGAGATAAATGTAAGTAGCTCTGGATAAAAGGGTCTGCCAAATGTAAATTATTGTTCATATCTTTCTTACAATTTTGTACGAATCAACATCAGTATCAGTACTTTACTTCACTATTTCTTTTTCGGACAACTTTTTTACTTTCACTCATTAAATTATTTACACAAATATCTGTTCTTTCTACTTCTTACATCATACAGTAACAGACTCGTTACTTTAGCTTTAATCTATTTGGAGAAATGAAAAATATTTTTTCTTCTCATTGCACACCATTTTCAGCCCATCAAAATATTTCCTGTCATTGGGTGGCTTTTTTAATTTACCACTGGTGTATGATTTCCTGGCTCTCACACACCACAGACGTAGACTAGTTAACGAAACTAACAAGTCGTCTGAGGTTAATGTGGATGAGACAGAGGGAGTCAGTGATGTAAACATGACTGAGAGCTGACACATTTCTGATCACCTGATCATCATCTTTTATCTGCATGTGTTCTATATGGTGGATGTTCAGCCTGAATACATTCATTAGAGAACAAAAATCTTTTTATATCTATATATAAATTTGATGTGAGGTTTAGTTACCAGCATGACACTAAAACAGGTAGTAATAATGACTACTTTTTACTGAAGTATATGTCAGAGCCTGAACTTCTTTACTTTACTTGGGTGAAAAAGTGTAGTCAGAACTTCAACTTTTACTGCAGTCTTTCAAAACATGAGAATCTGCACTTCTACTTGAGTGAAGAAAGTGTGTACTTTTGCCATTTCTGCACTTAAATAGACTTCATGAATATTATTATTATAAGTTCTGGATGAGCGGTTAACATGACAACAATTAAGTTTTTATTGACGTGATTTCGAACAATGCCAGATGTCTCTGGAAAAAAATCTACCCCATACTTCTCTCAGTTCTTTTCTTTGGTCTTACTGTATATAAACCATATATAACAAATATAAAAAACTATGATTGCCTTGTAGCTAGTTTCAGTCCTGATGAACTGCCTTCAGCTAAATGATTTACATAAACTGATTTGATTGGATAAACAGCAAGTGAGGCTCTACTACAGAAGCTGCAGCGATTCACGGTAGGAAAATTAGAGTCGCCGAGGTATGACTTTCATTCATTTATTTCATTTATTTTCAAATTTTATTGTCCCACTACAGTTGTTGTTTCAAGTATATGGTTTGGAAATGCCTGTAGGCAGTGTTAAATGTAGTACATCACTCGATGACAGCTTTTTTTTTTTTATCAATACTATGTATTATTGTATGCAAATGTTCAGACATCGAAATATTAGTGTGGAGAGAATATTAACAAATTAACAAATTTTTCAGTCAGTGCATGTCTGATATGGTTCTTTTGCTGAAAAATCTTTTTAGAACATTTCTGACAAAAAGCATTCAAAGGGACAAGAGACAAAAATCCATCCGCCCAACATCTCCAGACCTGGCCATGACCATGCTGGGAACCCGGCCCCGGCCGATGGAATTGCCATGGGAACCGGCCCCTTGACAACCATTTCATACAAGGCAGAATAAAAGGCGACAATATCTCTCTCTTTTGCTCACCCCCCTTTCTGTCTCTACCCCCCCACCTTTCTCCTCATCTCTCTTCTCTCCTTTTCTAATTCAGATTTAGCCAGACAAATCATTTCCTGCATTCATCGTGCACCTTTTGCTGGAATATTCCTGCGGCAGAAACAGGTTTTATGCACAGGCACAGAAAAAAAAGTCTATAAAAGTGAGGAAAGAACTCAATAAATGAAAAAGACCACACATAGCTAGTTTCTTTGGCCTAGCATGTGAACATTCCAGTGGAATAATCATGGCATGATCTAAATTTGCTCCCAGTCATGTTTATTTATTTATTTATTTTTTAATAGGGCATGTGGAGGCCAAGTCGGTTTTCCTCCCTCGAACAGGATATTGACATCTCCTTCTTAAACATTACCAGATCAATACAGCTGCAATTACCTTGACCACCCATTAACCATTCATCTTTTGAGAAATATCTGAGGTGCTCGCTTTCCCTTTCATGCTTAACCGTCAGTCGCTCGCTAAACAACTGCAGGCCTACAGCTTCCTCACACCTTTTTTGCTCAGACTGCCTTTTAATATTCCATCTCATGACAAAGTGGCGAGGTTTGCGCCCAGGGCCTCCGTCAGCACGTCGGGAAAAAGAGGAAGCTAATCTTCCCTTGAACCAAGAGAGCATAATCCATTCAAAGTGGCAGGGCATAGCGGCAAGGGGCAGAAATAGCCATTCATCTTCCGTCAAAGCGCCCGAATAAGCCGACTCTTTTTTTTTTTCAAGCCATCTGATCTGAAGTCTGTCTTGTAGGAAAAGAGTCAACTTCATTTTCTGCTGTGGCCGGGCCCAGAGTGAGGAGGAACTCTGCGGGAGAACCTCTGCCCTAATTACACGGACCACAAAAGCTCTCGCCAAGACAAGGGTGGCAAAACAAAAAAAGGAAAAAAATTTACAATACACTGTATATAAAGGAAAAAGGTGTCAGTCATTTCAAAGTCACTTCCACACAGTATGGTATGGTGCAGTACTGTTTCAGATGCCAGCAAAGTTGTCCTATTTAGCTTAATTGGGTGCGAGAGGATTTCTGATCCTAATTGGGTTATCAAAATATTGGAGGTTTCCGAGCGATCCGTTAATCACATGCCTTGGAAAGCAAGGACATCTGCCAAGCTCGTAGGTAACGACGACTGGAATTAATTAGCAAACAACACCAGACTTGTAACGAACAGCGAATTTTTCATGACTCATGGATATAAACCTGAAACAGTGCTGTTAGCCAGAGATGGACAGACGGAACAGGCGGTTAATGGGTTTTTATTGCCTTTGGGTGGTCGGAAGAGACCTTTTATGGCAAACAGTCAAGCTGGCATGCAAGCTGATTCATCAAAACGGATCTCCTACTTTAATTGCGGGAAAATCGATGTTCATAGCGGTGCGTAAGGCAGTATGGGGAATCCGAACTGACGTCACGGACACGTCAAACAGGAGAAATGTCTGAGCTGGACATGGTAGCAGTGAATGTTTTCAACATAAGCTTTTGGAAGATGTATATTTTTAGTATTATAACGTGTTGGCTTATTTTGTGCTGATTTTTTATTTTTTTATGTATACTTACTTACATTTTTGTGTTCTGGTGAGTACATTTGATGGGTTTTTTTGTTATACAAACAGGACATTGCCTTTGGGATTTAATCTTGTACATTAAAAAAGCTACAGTACAATGCCGATTCCGTTTCCAAATGTTCTGAAAGAAAAAAACAAACAAATCTTACCTTATACCTGAAGTTGCACATCATTTGAACACACAGTACTTTGCACCTTTCCTTGGAAAAAGTGTTGTAATGTATTGTAAATGTAGTAACTGTACTTAAGTAGTTTTTTGGCTACTTTTTAGTTTCAAAGCTATAAGCAATTTTCACTCTCTACCCAACGACATTTATGATTCAATATATGTACTTTTTGCTTCGCTATATTTTGACAATTATCGTTACCATTAGCATTTTGCACGGCAGCTGTATCTGCTTTGGCTTGTATTTATTTCACAGAAGAGGCGATATTGCCATTATTTTATTTGTCTATTGAATACTAATGGTTTCTCTACTTTGTAATATTACAGTCGTTTTATTTGTTCAGTGAAGATTTTTTAACGACGTGTTTGAAGAGGCTGTTTTGTTGATCTTGGTAAATGCAAGGATTTATTTCCTCTTGGTTTTTTATGGTTTCCCACCCACATCTCCCCAAAACGTATCAGTCGGTCTTCTGGAAACACTAAATTTCCTCTGGGTGTGATTGTGTATCTATATGACTGATCTTCTCCCCAGGGAGCATGTACAATAGTGTTCACAGATTGATCACAATCCTGATAAATATAAAGCAGTGTTGCCATTGGGGTTGTGCTAGAAAATGGTAGTCGTTTGGGTTTCTACGTCTCTGTAGAAGCTTTGCAAGACTTTACGGAGCATAAAAGATCACCACATTTGAAGCGAGAATGCTTATTGAGTCCAAAATGTCTCACAGCTGACTGTAAAGATGTGACAGCAGTTGACACGACGCTCCAGCAGCACAAGCTCCTCTGTGTGCATGGGTTACTGAGAGCCAGCACGGGCGAACACAGCCTGCCTCGCAGGCAGCTGCTGGAACTGATTAATGACAGTTTGCCCTCTCTTGCCCTCTTCTCTACTTTCTTTCTCTCCACTTGCCCACATTCTCTCACTCTCCCTTTATCATCTTTTTCCAGTTCTCTTTTACCCTCAGCTATTCTTTTTCTGAAATACCCTTGACCTCCATTCTCTTAGCACTAACAAGGGCAAAGTCGACAAGAAAGGCTTGTTAAAAAAGTGAAGAATGAAAAAAAAAATTAAGAAGACCAGCGGAGCAGTCGGGTCTCAAAGCTGACGTCCATATCACGCTTCGTTCATGTGACTCGCCGAGAACCAGAACGTTCTTCTGTGAGAGATTTAAGTGTGTGTGTGTGTGTGTGTGTGTTTTATGTGAGAGTATGTGGGAAGTTATGAGGCTTGTGGCTTGCCATGGCTGATCATCAACAGTGATATGCCCTTCATCGAGCACCTCCCTAATGGTCTTAAGCCTAAACAGATCTAAAAATGTTTCGGATCCGAATGAAATCGGATTAAAACGATCTTGAAAATTGCTCACGCATGGAGCTGGTGTCCAATAATCACTTTTGAAAATACTATTTTATGAAGAGTCGCTTTTTGAGCGTTTCACCCTTGAAGTGAGAGAAAACTTATTTGGGATCTTTGGGTCATTTGCAACTATTTTAGATGTGCACACACACACACACACACACACACACACACACACACACACACCTGCATTAAGCCGTAAACCATGGAAGAATTGTAAGGATTATTGATCAGTGCCTTTGGTATTGCTTTGGATAGAAATCAGAAAAGGGCACAGTTTTATATCTTTAATCCGAATTTTAGTAATTTTGCTGTAATTCTTTAGGACATTCATTGTTAAGCTATAAGACAGCGTGACGATTTTGCAAAGAAAAAAACTTCTGAGGACTCTGAGGAGTCTGAGAAGAATCCTGTCATGCACGTCGAGATCTTACCTGCTTGGCCGTGAGAGATCCACAGGTGCGTAAAGTCTCAGCAATCTGAAATCTTCACCTCCAAGTTCACAAACAGCATGAAGCAGAAAACCCCCCCCAAAAAAACAAAAGAACGTGGAATGACGTGTGTCAAAAAAATTCCCAGGTTCCTTTGTGAAGTTCTGGAGCTCCAGATTAGGAGAGCGAGTCCGTGGTGGGTTCCTCGGTGGGCACTTTTTTTCGTGCGGCTCTGTTCACTCAGAATCCCGCTGGTTCGAGTTGTGCGGAGGAGCTAAGCGGAGCACGGAGAGCTCACTTCTTGCGTGCCTGCGTTGAGGTCATGCTCAAACTATGCCTGCGCTGTGTTCTGCAAGCTCAGGAAAACCACATCCTCTGACATCTCTACCTCCTCGCTCCTGCTGCGCTCCCTCTCTCTCTATCTCTCTCACACACACATACACACACACACGCTCTCATTTACTCGCTCGCTCGCTCTCGCTTCAATCGTTCAAGATGACAGACCACGCTGACCCAGACGTTGCACAGCCCCTCCACCCGCTCTCTATTCATGCTCTATCTCTCTCTCTCTCTCTCTCTCTCTCTCTCTCTCGCTCCCTCTCTTTCTTTCTCTCAGTCTGGCCTCCTCCAGCCGCCGCTGCAGTTCCAGCCCACTGACTGAAGAATACATCTGAGGAGGAGGCACGAGGTGAGAGAGAGAGAGAGCGAGAGAGTGAAGGAGGGAGGAGAGGGGAGACAGGGAAGAGGGAAATGCCTGAAAGAGGAGGGGGGAGAAGAGAGGTGGGGATTTGACTAAGGAATTTTGGGACTCGGTTGAAAGTCCAAAAACCAGTGGAAATCATACAAAAAGCATAGAGTAGCCTGGAGCCAAAACAAATACAAAATCTTCGGTTTGATACGTGTAATGTTTTGAGATTACACACCACGCCACAGGAAGTTCTTGAGGTGAATGACATGCATGCAAGCACGCATACCCTTAGTAGAAACCTCTGCACACACACATCACAGAAGCACTTTCACAGAGTGACCAGGGCTCTTGGGTGGCACTGGGTCCCCTGTGGATGGGGTTGTTTAGAGCAGTGCTTCTTTGGTGCAATGTATTTTTTATAAGCTCCACATGAGACCCCCCTAGATCTATTATTCAGACCAATCACTGAGAGAAGGAGGTCGTTACGAAAAGGCTAAATGGTTTGTTTGATTCGTATGTTGGTGACTGATGTTTAAAATTAAGAACCAGCATGGGTTTGTTAACTCTTTGAATCACATCAACTCTCAAATACACTGATCAGGCATAACATTATGACATTATACCATTAGAACTGGTGAAGTGAAAAACACTGATTATCTCTTCATCATGGCACCTGTTAGTGTGTGGGATATATTAGGTAGCAAGTAAACATTTTGTCCACATAGATGATGTGTTAGAAGCAGGAAAAATGTTCAAGCGTAAAGACAAGTTGGGAATAGCTCAAATTGCTGAAGACGTTAACGCTGTTAATGCTCGAAGGGTCAGGACTGTTTTGGCAACAAAAGGGGGACCAACACAATATTAATAAGATAAGATTACGACTGATCAGTGGCCATAAAGTTATGCCTGATTGGTGTATAACTAGAATTTGTGTTCATTCGGGTGCCAGATGTCCACATACATGCATTTGTCAAAAGTCAAAACAATCAAGGTTTTTACGCATAGAATATTAAGGCTTTTTATGGCTTCCGTTAATCCCAGTTGAATCCAAATCTCAAGTTACAGTCCGTAGACAGTTTCATGTTACAGTAGAGTAAAGCAGAGTAGAGTGGAGACGAGAGCACTTTAATAATTCCTAAGGGTACGTTTGGTGCCACAACAGCCATAACACATGAGCAACATGGAAGATTTAGGCTTAACAGTCCACATGGCTTTAAAAGCACACAAATAAATAATATACACACCGATCAGGCATAGCAATATAACATTACTGTATAACATTATGATTTTGACAAATTGTGAGGTCTAGACGGGTAGTTTTGGAGTTTCTCCAAAACTACAGCTCTTGTGGGATGTTCCTGGTCTGCAGTGGTCAGCGTCTATCAAAAGTGCTTCAAGGAAGGAACAGTGGTGAACCGGCTATAGGGTCTTTGAAGGCTGGTCCGTGTGGTCCGATCCAACAGACGAGCTCCTGTAGCTCAAACCGCTGAAGAAGTTCATGCTGTTAATGTTTGATGGGTCATGACTGTTTTAGCAGCAAAAGGGGGACCAACACAATATTTTGCAGGTGTTCATAATGTTATGCCTGATCAGAAGATGACTGTACATTTAATAAGAAGAAGTAAATTGCAGAATATCTGATTTTAAAACAATGAAGTTACTCTACTGGACTGCATCCCTGCTCCTGTTAACATTCCCAACAAAATAACCGAAACCCGTACAATCTGTACAGTTACTTCCATCGTCAGTAAATGAAACAGAAATGATGTCGTGATGATCATCTGGCACTAGCACATGTCCCTTTCTGGAGCCCGAGGATAACGAGAGGGTGATGATCTCCCAGAGAGTAATTACAGCTAATCATTCCACAATCCAGCAAGTAGTAAAGAGCACTGCTTGTTTTGCTAATTAAGAGTGAACATGTTATGTGCATGACTTGGTGTATGTTGTTACCATGTTATCTGGACCAAAGTGGTGGGAATTAGTAATGGCTCTATTAGGCAGTTTTTCTAAACTCAATGCCAACAGAGATTGTTTTTGTTTTGTTTTTTTACACCAAGTGAATAATCGAATCTGATTGGTCAGAAAGTGGATTTCTTTTCACACAATAGCTGCAGTTTATACTTATGCTAATAACGTTCTAACATGTAATTGGATCTAATAGTAACTCATTTATGGAGCATTACATGGCATTTGTAAACATTTGTTGATATGTTGATAACTGAAGCTTGGAGACATTTATTGAACATTTTTAGAAGGAGTCCCCAGTATCAATTTGCACTATAGAATGTTCTTTGCATTTAACTTGAATTTTGTTTTGGATTCCTTGAATTTAGGGGTATTGAAGGTGCTTTTGACATTGTGATTTATCAAGTGATTTGAGGACGTAAACAAGGATGATGTCCCTATGATTTAGATGTCCCAAGTTGGAAAAATGAAGATTATAAAACACCAGTTTTGTCCTGGGACTCACTTGCTGAAGAGTTGGTTTGGTGCATATACTGTATGTCTACTTAAAAATAATGTGGTATCAGTTTCCAAGATGGCACATGGTAGAAAGTCTGATGCCACACTGCCCCCTAGTGTTTGAAGTTTATAACACCAGGATCTAGCATCAGAACCTCAAAAAGGTATATCTTTTTTTTTTTTTATTATGGAGATGTTTTTTGTTTCAGTTACCTATAGCATCTTAATGACAAATTATATATAAGTTCTGCTACAATAGATCGTACAAATCAAATAGGGATTAAACATTGAGGATAATTTGAAAGGGAAAGTGACGATTGAAAAAATGTTTGAAATAAATCCGACATTGATCCAGAGCTTCAGTTTCCTGGTTTGAGTGTTTTTAGATTCTTCTGCTTTTGTAGCCCATCTGCCTCAACATACTTTTCTGTTCAGCATGGTTGTAAAGGTCTAGCTTATATCTATATGGAGTTAGCTTTGTGCACAGGTTTGGGTCTCCTAGATCAAGTGTACAATTGTGTGTTTCCAACTTTGTAGTATGATTTTGGGAAGAACCACAAATGGCGGGAAAATCACTTTGGTCCATATACTGTTTTTGCCATTTTTGGCTTGGCAAATTTTGTATTGTGATTTTTGTACATAAAAGATTAAGCGAACAGAAACCATATGATGATGAAGCTGTGGTGAGAATGAACCCATCACATATGACTTGGTCTTTAAAAGTAATCATACGGCAGTCATCAATGAAATAACTCTTATTAACCCCAAATAAAGATCTTCCTCCTCAACATTTTCTTGGTTTTAGTTGAATGCTGGAGCCGTGGTTTGCAAAGAACATACAAAGCACGCATGATATCTGGTTAAATATGGTTAATATGGAGAAATAAAATAAATTCTCAACCAAATTAGATGTACAATGGAACACCAATCATTTATATACCATTATTATTTATACAGAAAATAGAGAACCACAGAGACATCACAAATAAACAAGGTCAAGGAAGACACATACCAGGAAGGCTGCTAAGTGGCCTACACCAAGGAAGCTGCTGGAATATCTGAGAAGATTTTTCCACTTTTTCAGGTCTTAAATATCCAATTTGTAATAATGACATCATTCCTAAAGGTATTTTATGGAGAAAAAATAAATGCATATCATCAAAAGAAAACCATATCATCCATAACATCATGCATCATAATTTATGCAGAACTGAGGCTTTTTCTCACAAAAGGTTACAGATAATGTAGGTCTAGTTCAATATGAAATGGAAATTCACATTTCAGCAAGAAAGAGACCCAAAGCATTCAAATCAGCAAAGGAACCGCTCAACCCATAGAGGATGAATATTTTTAAAGGTCTGAGCCAGAACCCAGACCTGAATAGTAGAAAGTCTGTGGGAGAACCTTACAATTTGGGGAAATGGTTGCTTAGTGGTTAAGGCTTTGGACATGTGACTAGAAAGTTGTGAGTTTTAATCTTAGGACCTCCAAGCACTACCAAGCCCATGAACACAGCCCTTATCTGCTCAGTCAAAGGAATTAAAAAATGTAAGTAGCTCTGAATATGTTAAAATCCTTAAATGTAATGGATTTTGAATGTTTTTGTAAGAAAAAGTGGAAAATATTGACAAGGCACGATGAACCGTGCTGATGCACTCTATACCCTCCAGAACTGGTGTCCCTCAGATGAGAATGGATTCCATTTGAGTCTCAAGATTTCTACCTAATATCATCATTGTTCCTTGCCATTAGCGCCAATAGCTCGCTTGTTGGAGATCAACGTATGGACCAATGTATGTTATGACAATCGGTTAAAGTGCGAATCGAAAAACTTTTATTAACCCACAGAAGACTGAGTGAAGAAAAAAAAAGCAACCAGTGCTTGAACAAAGCAATAGTTTATGGGCGTGTGTACGAAGTGGCATCAAAACATTTCAAGACTAGTTTTGTAATTCTCCTACAGATGGCAGCACAGGGCTGCACGCACAGTCACAGGGAGCACCGACCTGTGACCGATGCACAAAGACATCGTCCTGTGTAAGAGGACTATTGTTGACGAAGATAGTGTGTAAACATTGATAAATACTTTCTTGTAAACAGAGCTTTTTAAATTTTTATTTTTAGACAATGTTGTGAAAAAAATGTCCTGACAGGATTTTTCTTGAAATCATACAAACCTTTCATTGGAACAGGGATGTGTAGACTTTTTATATCCATTCAATATCTCGGGGATGAGGATGTTTTTTATAACATCACATCAGAAGGAGATTTAAAAGAAGGATTCTATTGTGACCTTGAAAAGCAATCATAAATAAACCTTCAGCCGTACCATAAGACAGAACGTCCATTTATATGATAATGAAAGATGAAAGGGTTCGGTTGCTGAGTGTAATGTTAGTCCATCTGCGTACAAGCGAACCGCTCTTTCGTCTCGTCGTCGGGTTGTGATCCCTGAATTGATTTCTTTTTGACACCCGACTCGGTGACAGCGCGTGCAATCGGTTGTAAAATTGTCACCGTGGCTTCTGTCAGGTGATGCATCGGTTAAAACACAGACACAGAAAGAGGATTTGGGGAAAAAGCAGAGGATTTTGAAACCCTTTTTTCAAGAAGAAACACATATTGCCACTACAAATAGAATGTTGACTTTGGGAGGTGTGTGATGTCTTTATGAAACATGGAGACTGTACTTTTTAAAGCAGGGAAAAGACATCAGATAAATGTGAATGGTATTATATATGTATCCTGGGCGAAATTAAGATGTAATTTGTAATAAAATTAAATATTGAGAAAAATAAAAAGCTGGAGGATTATTTCTTCTAATATCATATACACTACATGGATGAATGTATTTGGACACTCATCTTTTCCAGCCATATGTGGTCCTTATTCAAACTGTCACCACAAAGATGGAAGCATTCAATTACATCTGGTATGGTAACATGAAATTTTCCTGTGATTTGAACTAGAAAACCCAAATCTGTTCCCACATGACAATGCCCCTGTGCACAAAGCAAGCTCCATGAATATTTACTTTACATGGGTTGAAGTGGAGGATCTGAAATCTGGAAGCTCTAAAATCAATTCTATTGAAAGCCTTTGGAATGAATTGGAACACTGACTTCATCTCAGGCCTCCTCACCTCACCTCTGTTAGTTTCTGATGTTATTAACACTCTTGTACCAGAAGGACCAAAGAATCATTTTAAGAGCCTTGCTCAAGGGCCCAAGAGTGGCAGCCTGGAACAGCACAGCCAGGACTTGAACCCATAACCCCTGGGTCCAAAGTCCAATGTTTTAACCACAAGGCTCCACTAGGCAATGTTTTTAAGATTTTCTCATTTTAAAGTGTAATAAATAGTTTAAATATAAAATTGAGTTTTTCTTTGTAAAAGGTTTGACGTGGTTCACAGAGCCAAACTGAGTTTTTCAGTTTCAGCAACATATTTTCCAGTCGAATTACTTTTCAAAAGATTATTCTAAATCCAATAGCAAAATATTTAATATAAAGAAAAATGTTATAAAATTAAAGTAGAGACTTTGTTTTTCTTCATTTATTTCATGGGAAACACTATAGTGTGCATGCATTTCTAATCTGCAATATGGCTTTTTTTTTTTTTTTAACCATTGCCTGGAACATTATCAACACCACAATCTATTTTTTTCCTCAACCAATATCGTGCAACAGAAATGGTTCTACAATAGATGCACTCTAGATGCACTTATGGTTTCCTTTTGTTTTTTGTTTGCAGAAATTGATTACATGTAATTCTGATTATTTGCTTTTAAACAAGTTCTTGGCTGATGCTGAATGTTTTTAAGCCAAACGCAGACTGACATGGACTTGCTTTGTCAATCTTGGATCTTGTTCCAGGTTGAGCCTTATATGATGTGTATTAAGGAAGCTAGCTGGTTAGGATAATCCACTTAAACAGGTTTCAAAACTCCATCAAACCCTTATAAGAGACACAATAAACAAAGCGAAATAAACTGGAAGGAAAACATTAACAACTTGACAAACTTGATACAGGCGTAAACAGCGATCAAGTCAGGGAGCTAGGCCAAGGGCGGAGATGACGCAGGAGCTGGAAGAATGAGAGACAATATTTTGCATAATGGTCTGGTATTTAGTCTTGTATAATTAGAAGATCAAGTGTCCCTAATTGAAGCCTGTAAAATTCGAAACAAATTTGCATTGGATTAGTTTGTGGTCCTGGCCATGCTCAATTACATCTGCAAACATCTGTTCACTCGAAGGATCAATCCTGACTGACATTTCAAAATATTCTGTCTTTTGCACAGTTTAAGTGCTAATAAGTGCACTTTTAAGGAACATTTAAACTGAGATAATGATGTTTGCCTAGTCTGATTTAGCTGTTTGAGTTTTCACTGTATATCGTAGATATTACAATGGTTTTCAGTCAAAACAACAGCGCTGCTCCCCTCTGCTTTACATATCTCCAATTGTGCTTACTTTTCTTCAAAAATGACATGTAGACACAATGACTAAGCAATCATAATTATTCTATGTGCAAACACATAATTATGCGACAATAAATTAAATGTTACACTCGTGCCTTGAGGATCTACAGTAGTGTCTGAGTGTTTGTTAATGTAGTTTTACACTTAAAATTGTGTTTACAAAAAAATGTCAGAAATTAAAAATGCAAAGAAAGAAAAAGAAAGAAAGAAAGAAAGAAAGAAAGAAAGAAAGAAAGAAAGAAAGAAAGAAAGAAAGAAAGAAAGATAGAACGAACTAATTGGCAAGCAGGATCTACTTTTTGACTTTACTTTTTGACTTCATTGAGAGACATCAACGAGAGACATGAACACTGCTAGAAAGAAAGAAAGAAAGAAAAGAAAGAAAGAAAGAAAGAAAGAAAGAAAGAAGAAAGAAAGAACAAACTTATTGGCAAGCAGGATCTACTTTTTGAGTTTACTTTTTGACTTAACTGAGAGACATCAACGAGAGACATGAACACTGCTAGAAAGAAAGAAAGAAAGAAAGAAAGAAAGAAAGAAAGAAAGAAAGAAAGAAAGAAGGAACGAACAAACTTATTGGCAAGCAGGATCTACTTTTTGACTTTACTTTTTGATTCAACTGAGAGACATCAACAAGAGACATGAACACTGCTAGAAAGAAAGAAAGAAAGAAAGAAAGAAAGAAAGAAAGAAAGAAAGAAAGAAAGAAAGAAAGAAAGAAAGAAAGAAAGAAAGAGAAAGAAAGAAAGATAGAACGAACTAATTGGCAAGCAGGATCTACTTTTTGACTTTACTTTTTGACTTCATTGAGAGACATCAATGAGAGACATGAACACTGAGACTGAACATACAACCATCCACAGAGGTTCTCATTTCTCTTTGAGATCTGAAATTGATTCGGCTATTGAGAAAACTCGTATTTTTTTGAATGCTTTCTACAACAATGCTGCACATTTACAGAATAATTCTTAAATATACGTATGGAAAACCTCCTTTTTAAATATGTTGAACTTGGCCACGTTATTTCAGATCTTATTAAACCTGTGCATGAACTCTTGCAATGTCACTACATCATAACAGCTGATAAGTGAACTATCTACACTGTAGTAACTACTATATTATATGATAATCTAAATGTGTACCTGAGATATCGCTGAGTCACGTGTTGACTCAGTACATTAAACAGGTATGAAAGCACATAATATTCACACGGTTGTTTATATGAAGGTGAATTTAAAAACCAAAGATTAAGAATGCATTCTGTATGATTTACTGATCCATATAGAAACAAATGTACATAATATAACTGAAGCAAAGTATTGTGCAAATACGAAGTTCATCAGAGTGTAACTTCATGATGGAATTTACAATGAAAGTTTAACATGCACTTTGGCAGGTTCAGTGACCTGTGCAGAAATATATAAAGTTTAAGCATGAATGCATGCAAAGTTCATCATTAATCACTGTGAGCTTTTGGGTGTAACTCTGCTGCCATATAGTCTAATGTATTTGTTAGCTTTTTTATCAACGTAATCCACTCACTCTAACTGGGTTAATACTGTACATAGGGTTGGTTTCACGCCCATAAAGTATTTGCTAGAATTTATGCCTGTTGTTTGCTAACTGGGGCCACCTCGCTTTGTGTTATTAAGGGCGGGTCATCTGAATGTCATTTATGTCAAGAAAGCCTGTCTCGTGTGCAACACTCAGCCTATAAAAACTCTCTCTGAAGTGCCAAGACAGCAAACCCTACTCATCTAGCATCACAGGTACTCTTACTACTTATACCTGCATTAACTATTTGTATTAAAATAAAATTAAAGTAAATTTAATGCATATAAAATAATCAATTATTGCTACTGTTATTAGCATTTAAACATAGTGTTCATTGAAAAAGTTATTGTACAATTCAAAACTTATTAAAATTTAAGGTAATTGAAGGATAATATAAAAACAAGTGGTTTCTGTTAAATCAAATTTTAAAGTAACCTTGAGTAAAAAATATTGCATTTAGTTGTTACTATAATGTTTCTTTTCATGTAGAGCTTCAGACATACAATTTACAATAAAAAAAAAAATTGCAAATTTCGACATTTTTGCTGTCCACCTGTAATGTGGCATTAAATGTTACATTTAAATATACGTCATATAACATATTTAAAATTACATACACTTTAATGTAATTAACCTTATGCATTACCCTCTGTGTATAAATATCCTATATTTTTACATCTAAAATACTCACTGTACTATTCTATCAAACATCACTGCCTCTCTCTTAAATTTACCGCTTTATTTTTTTCTTATTGCAATCATACTTTATATTTTGTTCTCAAAATTTTGACTGTTACCTTGTAATAATTTTTAGGTTCAATGTGTTAATAAATGTTGTATGTAAGTAGCAAGATTTTTCATTGTTGAAGTTGAGATTTACCTCAGGTCTTATTTGAAAGCAGCAACATTATTGTGTTATGTTCAATTACACAAATTACATGTACATTGCAAATAACATTCAATGTATGTAAATAATTAACATCTTGATTAGGGGATTATTTTTCTTTTATTATTATTATTATTATTATTATTATTATTATTATTATTATTATTATTATTATTATTATTCTTTAATGCATACATGATTTATTCATTTTAATATACATTTATTTTAATGTGATTTCTGGTTCTGTATAACATGTTTTACAGAAATCACATGTGTGTTCCTGTACTTATAATGTTCCAGCATTGCTTATATATTTACTACTATCTTGGTCATTATCTATAGATTATCAATAGTAATATTTTACTGTAACCTGGTTCTTGCATTTATGCAAATCAGCTACTATATTTTCAACTTAGAATTCTTTTAAAATTTGTATGTTGAATGTTTAATAAAAAAAAGCTGAACATTCCTAACTTTCTCTCATCAGTTAAAAGAAGAAGCATAAAAGTCCAAAAAGTTATAAAATTATATGCAATTATCAATCTAAAAATGTTTATTTAAGCCATGATTTAAAATGTTCCTATGTATACCTGGTGTTTGTTCAGTACAATTACTATGTACGTCAAATCTACATGTCTGTACACTACATTAGCATTGGATTCTTTTTTATCTCTGAAGTTATACAGGGTAAACTTCCAACTACCCTTTTAACCTTCTTTGTGCTGGCTCTATTAGTTATCAGTTGTGCTTCTGCAAGTGGTTGCTTTTCAATGTACCCCATGTTTTAACAGATTTGCAGGAAACTGCATGTTTATATAAAGCATAAAGATCTTAATTTGAATGAATTAATATCAATGTAGGCATTTTTTGCTATCATAAAAAACGTGGTGAAAGAGGCATGTGACTATTCTTAGTAAATGCCCTCTGTGTTAAATATGTGTTGTGTATTTCATATTTAAATTTAAACGCATGTATTTTAATGTTGAACTTTGCAATCTGCTACCTTAGCCAGATGTCCCTTGGGATGTTTGATCTCAATCGGACTTCTTGTTAAAATACAGGTAAAATACGAACAACTACCCTAGTCTCCACGCTACTTTTTGTTTACGGTAATTGAATATCCAACACAACAAGCAAAGTATGTAGCAATGGTCTACAATGACTATATATTGATCTATTTAAATACTGTGTAGTTACCAGTACTAACATACCAAAGTGCTACTGAGATACCAGTGTTGTATGTAATACAATATAAGTGTTGTATCCTAAATTTCATAACACTGTTGAGTAAATCACACATAAAAAGTTATTTTTTATATCCGTTCTCTGCAGGAGTTTGTTTGTAGGATAAAGACATTTGGCAGAATGTTTCTCCGGAGTCTGTGTGCACTCGCTCTGCTTCAGATGAGCTTAACCTGCAGTGTGGTAAGTCACTATAAATGCACTGAAACAATGAATTCCATTATTAAAGACCTTTAAAGAACTATCATAGAACCTATACTAATAATCATATAACAAGGTCTCTGAGTAGAATAAGAAAAATGGTCATAGACATAAATGAAGATGGACAGCTGTATTGTAACTCTTGTTATTAATAGAAATATTTTAAGTCCAATGTTTATTTTTAATGGTAGATTTTTAATGTTTTAAGTTCAGAAATAAAGAATGAAAAATATCAGCTAAATATGGGTACTTTATATACTGCAGTTATCAGACTCTCGAATACTGTGCAGTACTATTACATTAATTTAATGTTATAGTATAGTATGTAATATGATTTACATTTCTTGGGTTTAACAGTAGATTTGGGATAACAAGCTGAAATTTAATGCGCAAAAACAAAACAAAAAATCCTTTTGTTAACATGATTGATTATAAAGTAACACAACCACTATGCACCTCACAAAAAGCTGCATAATCAGATATTATATTACTGATAACTAATAACTTTAAAGAAAAATTTAATGTAAAGAAAAATATTATGGAAATAATGTGAAATGGTACAATATTATAATATGTAGATAATTGTTTTTTTCTCATTCTTGTCCTGGTGGCCTCAACAGCCAGGTAAGCCCTAACCCTACTACTACGACTTACATAATGTGAACTTGTATACCAAGCAAAAGATAACTGAATCAAAGTCAGAATTCTTTGCACAATTTATAATTTACGATTGCAAAAATTGTTGCCAAATTAGCATTCTATTCAAAATATGTATGCAACCATTTGTTGGGAACCAAGTTTTCTGTTGTTTTTCTGTCTCACAGATCAGATCTGTACAACCTTACAGGCAGTGCAGGATGAAATCGTCAACATTCACAATATGTTTCGGAGACAAGTTGATCCACCTGCCAGCAACATGCTTATGATGGTAATGTGCAAGTTCTCATTTTATAACTTTCAGGATTTTTTTTTAACTCACAGTGAAAGTCAACCGACTATATTTTTCCTGGCCATGTTATTAGGAACATTCAACCAAGAATTTTCAATTTTTTCTTGGCCACTCAAGTCATTACCATATTCATGGAACCAGTTTGAAATGCCTGAAAGTCACAATATTAGTTTAACAACGTTTTGTTTCACAGAGTGGGATGATTTAAGTAACTAGTACACATCTCTCCTAACAGAGCTGGAGCTCAGAAGTGGCTGCAATAGCTCAGAAGTGGGCGGACACCTGCTCCATGGAGCACGGCCCACCCAGCAGCCGCATGCTCGGATGTAAGCCCATTACATTTATTTGCTTTATTTTACAGATTCTAAAATTAAAGCACTTAAAGCGTTTGAATCAAACAATCTCTTTGATTGCTCAGATCTATGTAAACAATTTTTTTTAGCTCGGATAAGGGTTACTTAGAGGTTACTTTTAAGTGTTTCTGTTTCACCGAGCTCACATTACAGCTCCAGACATGATGAATTGAGAATATATTTCAAGTTGACACTATTTTCCAGTGGACCATTGGAGCAAATTACTTTTAAGTTGGCCATGGAAAAGGAATCGTAATTGAAAGCTGATGTGAGGGGAAAATGGTTACTGACTAAGAATGAATAGAGTGAAACCAAGTGTATTTCTTTAAAGCAAACAGACTGACTTGATCTGGCAATTAGCTGTGGGGACAAATTTGTAAAAATAGAAAATAATTGATTAATTATAGAAAATTAATGATGGAAATAGGAAATTGATTTGGTTATAATTGTCATTATTGATCGGTTTGAATATGTCTTGCCCTTCTTCTGAATTCTGGTTGTTCAGAAAGACTTGAGACAGCATGTAGTAACTAAATTATAAGCCTTAAGACTTTAAAGACTTAATTCTCATTGTAGTGAAACAACAAATTTAGTTTGGAAGCTCTCAGAGCTTAGCAGCAATAAGAAAATTAAGAATAAACAAAAGAATAAACAAAAGATAATTGCTCTAAATATGAACAATGAAATATATGTGCAGTGGAATTTGGATCTTGGTGCAAACAGTAGAGTGCAAACAAGATTGTCAGATTAAGAACATGTACAAAAGATTATCATTATCTAAACAAGTAACAAAAAAAGATTGTTTATTTGGTAAGGTTTTCTCTCAGGAGATGCTTATTTAATATCACTTCGAAAGAGTCTTCAGTGTCAGAGTGTTGTGAAAGTCAAAAAGTAAAACTATAACGAAATCACAGAAAAGATCAAAAATGTGTTTTCTAAAATCTTTGTAACAGGACAAGTTGTGTTTATTTGTGTCAGTAACCAAAAATGATGAAGGAAATAACTGTTTATAGCTGCTAAAATCAAGCAGAAAAAAGGAACTTGCTTTTTTTGCAGATGTTCTACTCCATTCAATGTAACAACAAACAGATAGAAATATAAAAAAGTTGAGGTTTTTCAAATTAAATATTATAATAATGGTTGGGAAATTAGCTTATATAAGAGCAATTATATCAAATTCGGCTGTTATAGAAATATAATCATGGTAACAGTGACTCCATTCCACATCTTCCCTCAGCAAACTACAAAAAATGTTTGACCATTTTCTTATAACAGCACACCTCTTAGTGTTTTATTTCTCACATACAAAAGATTATCTGTAAATGAGGTAGCCTTAATACAGTACATATTTTTTTAAACACATTAGTATCTTGTTTTGTTTTCTTTGTCTATGCAGCATATGAAATGGGTGAAAATCTGCTCGAAGGCTCTCCAGTCATTTCATGGACTGACGTCATAACAGAATGGCACAGCGAAGTGGCTAATTACAACTATTCCTCAGGGTCCGGCAACGGGAAACCCATCGGCCACTACACACAGGTCAAGATTCTTGACGAAATTTAATTATTGGGTTCGGAATTGAGTTCACGTCTCTTTGAACAATTTTCCCAGGAGCAATAATTGGTATATGGAAGGTTTATTGCACGTATATTTGATCAAACTTAGACGTACACTGTGTCCTCGCAATATTAAAACCAGTCCATTACTATAATGGCTGCAGTTGTGTCGCTATTGTGTATTACAATCACAGTAACAATGACTATTTATTATTTCACTTGATCATCTTGCATTAATATGTATTATTATATGCATATTAAACGTTAATTTCTGCATTTAAACACACAACATTTTTATTTGAGCTGCGTTGCGGGGACAACCATAAGTTTCCATCAGTATACTATACATTCGCAAAAGAAATCTAAGCAGTATTGTGTTTCGGATTCAAGGTGGTTTGGTTCGGTTCCTATCAAGTCGGCTGCGGTGTGGCAAAATGTGGAGGCGCCTATTTCTACGATTGCCAGTACTATCGGCGTAAGTCCTTTCTCCTCTCCATGCACTACATGGACAGATCTGCTCCATCAAAACATACTTTAGGAGTGTTCTTAGCTCAACTGACATTTTGCAGATAATTAGCTTTTGAGGTTTTTATTGTTTGTCTTCTGCAAACAGAGGGAATTACAGAAGTGTGGCACCATACACTATGGGAGAACCCTGTTCGGCCTGTCCACAAGCATGTGACAACAAATTATGTAGTGAGTAACCTGTTGTTGTCTTAATATATATAGATATGGCAAACATATACCCGTGTCAACATACCACGTCAAACCTGTACTTTGATGTATGGATGGACTGGTCATGCTGACTTTAATCCTTATCTTTTGTCTTTTTTTTTCTAGCCAATCCATGCACTTATGTCAACACTACAGCAACTGCAAAGAGTTGAAAGAAAATGCCCCGTGTTACCCGGACCTGAAACTGTATTGCGAGGCTGAATGCTTCTGTACCACCGAGATCGTTCCTACTAACTAAAACTGCCAGGATTATCTACGCTACCTCTCCTTGTCATTTTCTTTAAACTAATCGAGACATTTTATACTTTATTCGGATGTAGTAAGGTGAATTCATATAATATAATTAGTATAAATGCATTGACTTCCAACTGAATTTTAGTTTAGACTGTACGGTTTGAGCAGATTATGACTTGTTTGAGATGATCCCAATAAATCCTGGCTGAAATCTATAATCAAGTGTGTTTTTTTTATATAAATATCCTGTAACAATACATCTACCAGGAAAATCTCATTTCCGAGGTCTGTAAATCAGATTGTTCCAGCTCAAACTAGTTAGCATCCTGAGTTAGCATGACATACTATGTGTTTTTGTTTGTTAGTGTGCAACATTTTTATCTTTTGTTCTCTCTATTATGGCTGTCCTTTGATTTGTGGATTTTTAGGCAAGTGTCATAAATGTGGGTATAAAAATGTCTTGCATTGCACTCGTACACTCGTATTGTAGCTTCAACGGACCACTCGGGTGATAAAAAGGTAATATATGGTTGTTAAAAATGAGAGTTTTTGATGTTTCAGATGTGATTTGCTCAGGTAAAAAGCGTCCTTAAATTCACCATGTTTTTCTGTCAACTCAGTAACACGAGCCACGTAAATGTCAGATCGATTCGTGCAAATGATCTTTATTGTGATATTAAACCAATCCCAGGCTGATTTTCTGTTATTCAGCTATACAGTGCTACAAGATTAACAGTCAGCAGACGAATGAATAACCAATAACACCAATACAATACAATATAATACAATACAATCTATGATAATAATAATAAAATTACATTGACTTTTAGTGCTTTTTAAACATCTCATTTCACAGTTAGTCCCCATTTGCTCTAATAATAACCTTCACTCTTCTGGGAAGATGTTCCACTTGATTTCAGTGTGTGCTTGTGATGATTTGTGTGTGATTCCCTCAGATACAAGATTGTTAATAAAGTCAGGTACTGATGTAAGTGAGGTGAGGAGGTCCGGGGCACCGTCAGCGTTCCCATTCATCCCAAATGTGTTCAGTAGGGTTGAGATCAGTGCTCTATAGCAGGCCACTCAAGAACTTCCTCTTCACACCATGTAAACCATATCTTCATGCTTTGTGAACAGAGGCACTGCCCAATAATTGTGTATATATACTGATGTTTGTACTGAGTTAGTAAACACTTAAATGCTTGATACTTATTTACGATAATGTCTCTAATGTATTCTTAAACTTTGTTATCGACTCGTTGGTCTATTTTGCATAATGGTTTCTTACGCTACACGCAATGAAGTTCAGCTACCTGCTGATGTTTGTGCACTTGTGTCCCCTATACCTCAAGAGAACAATGCAGCGGTACTTTAGACATTCAAACCTGTCCAGCTCTCTTATCTTCTCATTAGATTAGCTTCAAGCTTTAACTTTCATGCTTATTCCACCATGAATACCATCACGCTCATCATCTCGTGAAGTTTTCCGTTACATAGCTGCTCCTCGAAACGAGACTACAGATGTTCTGGATATAATATCGGTCTTCCAGTCCAACCAGGCAAAATATAATTGTGAGTTGTACTGTATAATTAAAACAGAATGCCTGGAAGACAATGGAAATGATGCAAACACAAAGTGCATTTCATAGAAACAGAAACAATCATTTTCTTTGGGAGAGCGGAAGAATGGAATGTGGTGTAAGTAATGACACGCAGGAACATTTTGTTCCCAGTTTAGTGAGTTATTACTGTGTAATTGGTGCATAATAATCGATTGTACTACTGCAGACATCCACCAGATGACCCTATTGCACAAAATAGGATTCAGTCGGGCATTAATGTATACATTAGGGTTACAGGTCTTTACTTGTAATACATTATATTTAATTCTTTGCTTTCTTCTATTAACTCATGGTCCAATTTGCGATCAGCTTCAAATGTTGCCAGTTTTTGCAACGGTACAGAGAACCATAAAAAGACCATGGATGAGCACTTTATTCTTATTTTTTTCTACTGCTAATTGTTCTCAACGCTAAAATTCCTGAAATATTTCAATTTTCCACAATAGCGCCACCCTCAGGACAATCAGGCTTATCTCTACTGCTTAGTGGGGCTGAGTATGAAGTGATTGGGTTTTAAGTCTGATAAACATATTAGTTTTAATAAAGTGGAAGAGGAATTGGAAGAAGAAGAAGTAGAAGAAGAAGAAGAAGAAGAAGAAGAAGAAGAAGAAGAAGAAGAAGAAGAAGAAGCATAGTTGTTGCTTCATTTTACAGGACCTTTGGTTCGATCCGGATCTATCACTACAGTCTCTAAGGAGTTTCCTATTCAAGGTGGTGTCTGACTTTGTGCACATTTTTCTCAGAGTGAGATCTGAATCCATCTCAACCCTGCTTGGGGGCAGTGGTGGCTCCTTTGGTGAAATCTAAAGGTTATTGAAAAGAAGGTCAAGGATTCAAAAACCCAGTCTTTACGTCCAGTGCTGTGGTCTGACCCAAACTTAACAAGAAGCAAAGAAGAGAAGTTCACTGTAAAGTGTATGTGACAGATAAAGGTCACTTTTTCTAGCATGGATTCTGAAGGTGAATGAACGTCATAAGTACTTGGGACTCGAGACAATACGGGGTCCCTAATTGAGAACCATCATTCTATTCATGATTTGCATTGCAATATGGGTTACCATGGGTGCCAACATTCCCCTTACTCTGCTGTTCAACAATGAAATGACAAAACTACTAAAAGTTTCTTGTTGGACTTTTAATCAGAAGGTCATGAGTTCAAATCCCAGAACTACCAATCTGCAACTGCGGAGGGCCCTTCAGCAAGGCCCTTAATCTTCAATTGCAAACTGGTATAACTGAGAGAACTGTAAGATAACTGCACAAGGGCGTCTGCCAAATGTCACAAATGTAAATGTAAAACAAATGCTCTTCACAAACCCATATAACGAACATCACCTTACTCAATTCTGATTCGTTATAATCCTTATTCAGGCAGCCAATCAGCGTGTCAGGAAGCCACAGAAAGGCGGGATCAAGGGTGTGCATTTGCATACTAGATAGTATGTCTAAGTAGAGCCCTAGTCGTCATGACAACGACCCGCACTCGCATACTAGCATACTAGAGAGAAAAAAGAGGAATTACAAGGTGGGCAACGCGTTGGAGTGAGGGAAGAGAGAATTTGTATTTTATTAACACACACACACACACACACACACACACATATATATATATATATATATACACAGACAAACACTGGGCTTCTATTTGTCTTATTTATAGATATATATAATAAATAATTTACAATTTATAAAATTGCAATGTTTCCTTAGAAACTACTCAAAGACTCAAAGGCTGCCGGGTGAAAGTTGGATTTTTACTTTCGGTTTGTCTCAGTGGATCACGGCGTGCGCACGTGAGCCTGTGTTTTCTCTCTTTCTTTCTTTTTCAATTTTTTGGATGTTATTTCCTGGTGAGTTTTATTAATTTTTAGTTGATGTTGCTTGCACGGAACATCTTCTGACGTCTGTGAAATATTAACCATTTTTATAGATCTTGATGGTTAATAAAAAGTGCCAAGTCTGGTGCAACACGGGGCTGCGCGTGCGTCCATATGAAACCTGGACTTTACATGATTAATTGTTTTGATTCGTTTGAAGGGTTTATGGGAAGAGAAAAAAAATGCACGAAAACAAAAAAAAAAAAGTCAGAAAAGCAAAAACAGTGAATTGAAATGAGAAAATGAGTGTTTTGTTGTTTTGGACTCTGGGGGATGAAGCAGGGGGGCTGTTCGTGATCCGGATTCAGCAGATGGCAGTAGCACGGAGACTTGCGTTCATGCTGGATTCAATGCTGCTGAAACAATAAGTCTCACACCAGCACCAGCACCAAACACCAGCAGGAGCAGGAGGAGCAGCAGGAGCGGTGTGGTGAAGGAGAACTATCTATTAAAGGAATAATATATATATTAGATTATATATATTATATGTTATATATAGACACACATCGTATGCATGGAGTCCAGATGCGGCGGCGCGCGCCAGAGGTTCTCCCCGCGTGTGTGAGTCAACGCGAGCGCAGTCGCGAACGCGCCCCGGCGCGTTGGAGATAAAGACCCCGGGCACCGGTCCCACGCTCCCCCCACACCCACCACCACCACCTTCCTCTTTTGCGATCGACAACCACGCCACGGACTGTGGGACTCGTGCCGGGCGTCGGCCCCGCGCTCATGGCGGAGAAAGCAGGAAGCGGCGGCGGCGGAAGCGCGGAGGAGCCCCCGCAGCGGGAGCGAGAGATCACCGGCTCGGTGTCGAACGGCGATTGCGGGCTCGAGCCGGAGATCGGGGGATCAACCGGCGCGGACAACGCGAACGTAGACGGCAAACCTGGGATACCCCGAAAGGCCAGCATCATCAAGGTGATGGAACACATGCTTTATATGCACACACACACACACACACACACACACATGCACACACACGGCGTGCCATTTTGTCTTTATCCTCAGCACCAATGAGTGTCTCTTCTGACCATGATGATGATCATAACCATGATGATGATGATGGGGATGATGATGAGGATGGGAACACCATGCTCAACCCAGCCCTACCAAGAGTGTGTGCATGATTTGTGTAACATGATGTTCTCCTTCGAGAAAAGATCTCACTATTCAGGGAACTTATCAACAACATCGTGGTGGTGGTGGTGGTGGTGGTGGTGGTGAGGGTTGGTGGTGATGTTTCGAGTCCCTCCTAACCTCCTACTAATTATTATTAGATAATACAATACAATATAATGCAGTTCGGCTCAAACAATACAGTGAGTGCTTTTTATCCATTTATGGCTACATTTCATTGAATTACATTTACGTTTTTTTTTTACGATTTCGTCTCCTCATGAGCGTCCCGCTTTCTTTGGAAAAAACTAAATAGAAGGTGCTGATAAACTTGACAACAACCTTAGTGATTAAATAAATAAATAAATAAACATCCTCCGTACCAGTCCATGTGGACCAGATGTTACTACAAAAACACGGTGCTGATGTCAGAATTATACATATAATATTTACACCGATCAGCATAACATTATGACCACCTGCCTAATATTGTGTTGGTCCCTCTTCAGTCAAGGCCCGTCCAGCGTTAACAGCATTAACTTCTTCAGCAATTTAAGCTACTGGAGCTCGTCTGTTGGATCGGACCACACGATCCAGCCTTCGCTCCCCACATGCATCAATGAGCCTCAATGACCATGACCCTCTCATCGGTTTACCATTGTTCCTTCCTTGGAGCACTTTTGATAGATACTGACCACTGTTGACAGCCCACAGGAGCTGCAGGTTCGGAGATGCTCTGACCAGGTCGTCTAGTCATCACAATTTGAAGAGATAATCAGTGTTATTCACTTCACCGGTCGTGATGTTATACCTGATCTGTGTATATTTCTATATAAAATTATTAGATACATACACACATATACACACATACGTCACAGCCGTATTCATAGCCCTCCTGTGATTTTTGCGCCATCGCGTGTCGTCATCCTTTTGGCCGCTTTTAGGCGAGCGCCGCATTTGCTACACTGGCAAAAATTCGTTGCCGTCCAATAATTGTTTTACAGTGACGATTTGATCTGTTACAAATCACCTACTGTTGAAGTGTGTTCATCTCCCTGTCTGCCTTTAATGTACATGTTTGGCGACTCGGGTCGATTTTACGTTTCGTAATATTAATTGAATTTAATATTATCTGTTTTGAGTCGAAGTTTTGTGTGAGGTTCGTACAGTGTTTATGGACGTATACACTCGGTAAGCCAGGAGTGTATTTGTTTGTTTGTTGTTGTTATTTATCCCTAGCTTGAAAAAGCCTAGCTTGAAGGCTTAAAGCCTAGCTTGACTCCAAGCATAATTTGAGGCCTAACCTATGAGAGGATGAGTTGCTGCCGTCATGCATGGTCGGGAGTGTCAGATAATAGTACAGATGGCAGACGTTAACAGTAGTGAGCTTGATCCGGGAAGCAAATGTAAATGTAGTGAAACAAGTAAAGACCTCACAGCCAACCGAACATGCACAAGACAGGAATACAGACACTTTTCAACAGACATCGTTTTCTGAAAAAACAGTGCAAACATTCTCATCGTAGCACCATAAACTCATGCCAGCATTATGGACCATATTACAAGCTGTACTACAAATCAGAAAGGGTTAATCCAGAAGCCTTGAGGTGTCAAGCAGACCATAATCACTGTGTGAAAGTGTCACGCAAGCTCTCAAACATCTCATTGACTGTATCTGGTAAGATCTACAACTGAACAGGGTAAAGGGCCTTGCTCAAGGGCCCAGCAGTGGTTGTTTGGTGGTGCTAGGATTTGAGCTCATGACCTCGAGTCATGCTGATGATTGGCTTTAGCAGATGACCAACATTATAATCTGTTCATTTCAGGAAAATCTTGAAAAATTTTGAGCTCATGATCTTCTGTTTCAAAGTCCAGTGACTTTGAATCGCAACACGGTGCTTCGTTTCAATTAACGCTTTTCCCAGTAATCCTGCCCTCGTTATCAGTCTGGAGTTTACCCAGTCGTCTTTACTGACAAATTCACAGCAATAAATGGTCGGATGCATCTCTAAACTCCTGTCTGTGCGACTTCCAGACCTCCAGCCATTTACACTACCGTATTGTATAAACTATACTGTATTTATGTTTGTGGCAGCAGACGCGTGGGCAAGTTCGCGAGTGGAGGGCGGAGCATACACTGCTACGTTCGCCTGTCACGTGAAAACGTAAATATTTGTACAATTTTGTTGTATCGCTATCGCAAGAACGAAAAATCGTAATCTTAACCTCTATGACTCTAGGGCTACCTTTATTAATATTAATAATATGTAAATTATGCACATTATGCACAATATGTAAATTATAATATTAATGATATGTAAATTATGCACAGCAAATACACTCTGTAACCTGCTTATTTAAGGTTGTAAATCTGTAAAACACTCCAGTGTTATATAGCCCATTTTCTTTTGTTTGTTTTTAATTACTTTCTTTAAGTGTTGTTCCCAATCCAATATTGCTGACAGTGATAGATAATTAGACACAAAAAGTCATCAAGTGTGTAAAAAAAAAAAAAAAGCATCTGCAACGGAAAACAAATAAACCATCGTGTAACGTCGGAGCCAAGCCAATTACTAGGCGTAATAAAAAATATACAAAAAAATATTTTTTTTAATTATTATTTAACAATAAAATCAGATAAACATTATCTTTTCCAACACCTTTTTTAACGATTCGAGCATGGAAAAGTTCAAGGTCGTCGCTCAAAGTTAATTATCGTGCATTTTGTATAACCGTCAGTCAAGAGGCGATGGATGTTAAACCTTGCGGTGCGTCAGGGGAATGCCGGATACTCTCTAGGGAAATATGGCAGGAGCTCGACTTTGCATGGGGTGGCGCGGAGAAGACGCGTTGTTTTCGAGCGGGCGTTCGGCATGTCCGCTATGCAGACAGGAACAGTGAAGGTCAACGCAGGTTATAAAGGAAGTGGTGAAACAATGAAGACAGGAAATACAGAAACACACAGGAAGATGACTTCATTTTTTTTTTTATTTAAACATTACTGATTGAAAACATTTGCAGTATTTTTTGCTACAGGAGATAGCGTGTAGAAGAACGAGCAGTTTTTTCAGTCCGCTCATTTTGCACGCACGTGAGTCAGTGGCTGAGATTGGCAGCGTCGCACGATACCTTAACCGTCGCGATCACTTTTTCAATCATGAGCCATTTGTGGTGAATCCGTGTTGCGATGCCATTCGTTTGCTACCCAGTGTATTGTTGAGACACTGTTTATGCAGTAATATTCGAGGCAGGAAATGTTTTTTTACTTCCTCATGAAGAGCACACGGGTGCGACCTTGAAATGGTGTTGAGACCTACTTCAGCATGTTGTACTCGGGCCTGGTGGAACATTCGAGGCTTTCTAATGTTAATCCAAAGTCACAATTTCATTCAGACATCCTTAAAAAAGCTGTCCCAATTCTCAGATAAATATGATTTATTTTTACAATACAGTATACGCATCTGTACATGGATGCGTTATTGCACAAGCCTTGTGTTGTAACTATGGACTAAAACCCATTAGGGTTGTGATAGCAAAATAAGTTACTGTTACCACACCAAAGTTATGAAATAAGGCACTCACACTTGTGGGTGAAGAAGCAAATCCTTAAAGCCACATTAAAAAATCTTGTGGAAAGCCTTCCCAGAAGAGTGGAGGTTATTACAATAACAAACTGAATCTGGTGTGGGATGTCCACCAAGTACATACAGACGTCGTAATAAATTCTGTGACAACAGTATGGTATTGAAGTTCTAAGAGGTCATGCATTATTCTTTCTTCTTTTCTCCTGATCACGACTTTATTTTCTCATGATTTTGAGAGTTATTTTCTAGTATCACTACATCAAAATCACAATATTACTAATGTTTTCTCGTGATCTCTGACATGACAAAATTAGTTTTCCCGGGTATCACGACTTTGTTTTCTCGTGGTCTCAATGTAGAAAAAAACCCGTTTTGGCGAAAATCTCACGCCTTGTGAATGTTTCTGGTGTATGTCATGGAGTACGTGTTGGTGCCTGAAATCTCCATCAATGTTAATTATTTCTCACAGAAAATATGGACTTTATCTCTAGTTTGATTGAGTGCCTGATAAAAATAAAAGCGATCGCGATCATCCATGGTGCTGCGATGATGCTGTGTTTAGAACACGCTCTTACGCAGAATACACAGAAAAATGAAGTACGGTTCACGAGGAAACCACATATGGTATCCCGATATCGCAAGAAAATTAAGTCGTGATTACGAAAAAACGAGAAAGACAGAAATATTATAATGCATAAACTCTTAGTATGGTCTTCTTGAATTCTCGCATGTGATTGGTTAGGAGCTGTGCATCATTTTAATGCAACACAGTGATACAACATTTTGGCTGTAAGCGGAAAATTACGCAGGTCGCATCGTCTTATATTTTACTCATGCGCAGTACAGGGACGTAATAGTTTTCAGACATTACAATGTGGATGAGCAACTTTTGAGAAGCGATTGAAAAAGAAAACGTTTTTAGACGGATAAACACTTTTCAAATGTATTCGGATTAGTGTAGACAATGTGTGACGCTTTCCTGGCATGGAATGTGCATGGAGTGGGAAAGGGGAAATTAAATGCTGGTGATGAAACAGCTGTTTAAACTGCTATAATGTAAGAAAGAACATGAACCAACTGGTCTCTCGGATGTTACACAACAATATTTCAAACTATAAACCATACAGGTGTTGATTCTGTCGTCGATCGGAGTGCGAGGTCTGTCCTGTGGTATTCTATACTTACAAGAACATGCCAGTCCTGGCTGTGACTTCATATTATTTGTCCTTTTTTTTTTTGTCTGTAAATTTTTCGTTAAATTATAACAATAAAATGTAGCGTGTGTAGTGTAGCGTAGCATTTCTGTTAGATTTAAAAGTGAAAGCAGCTAGTCATCATGTATTTAAAATAGAGTGCTGATACGCGAATTTTGCGGAAAGAATCTGACAAGAACCGTAACCTCCCACCTTTTATGCTCACTTAAAGCGTCTTATATAGATCTTCAGAACTGCATACATTGACGAGCTAGCATGATAGAGATGCAGGACAGAAATGAGATTTCAAACGCAAAGGCCGTGTGTTTCCTCTGTTTTTTTTTAACCGAACCACTAGACAAGAAGAGCTTAGACAAAAACATTTGACTCGTGCAAACCAGGAAGAGGAAATGCTTTCACTGTAGCCGATACTTTGTAGTAACACTACTCTGTTTTCGTAGAGATACACACGGTTTCCTGTGGAAAATGTGTGCGAGCGACTGAAATGTCACATGAGTATCAGGACCGAAACACACGTTTTCACGACGGCCAACCTGATTCGAATATTGATTATAAACAGATCAATAGTTCCCCAGGCTTCTTCATTAGCATAAAACGTGTGGTATATTTCACATTTTATTTTTGATATATTAATTTCTGACACTTTAGCTTTTGCCTCGCAGACCTTTAGAAATGCGATCCTTTCATCTGACGTGCCAAAGGACACGTTAAAATGACCACAACACTGGTTACTTCATCCTTAATGGAATCAATATGTACAACTGTAGAATAAAAAGCTTCTTCCACTCTTGACGGAAAAAGCGAAGCAACTTAATGATTTGTGAATGTGAAAGCAATGATGCGATCGAGTAAAGCCGCAGAACCACGATCTACGTCTTGGCCTCGTCTCGGCTGCTGCATGTTGAAACTCATCCAGTCAGCGCTCAGACAGATGTGGAGTATCATTATCACTGATGTCTTGTAAAGCCCTGGAAAGCTTGAATTGATCTTTTCCATCAGGAGAAAAGGTCTTGACAACAAGCCACATTAACTTGTTTGAGTGCTTTGCTATATAAATGCTAAGTTCACAGTTTTGAACTTAGCTCACTCATTGAACCAGTCAAATCTTTTCTCCCTCTCTGACTCGGTTTCTTCGGTTTACTTACCGACTTACTCACTCAGTCACTCAATGACAGACTCACTCATTCCAGCATTTAAATCTTACTATGACTTCAGGTATCATATGATAATGTTAATGGAGACATGATCAAGCGCCAGATGGCGTTGGTACGGTAAATGATCTTAATGCTGTTGAGAACAGAAAACATGCAACAAGTAAAGAGAATACACACAACATAACTATTGGATATGTTTATAAAATACTACACAATATACACCGATCAGGCATAACATTATGACATTATAACATTAAGAATGGTGAAGTTAATAACACTGATTATCACCTCAGGGTTGATGTTAGAAGCAGGAAAAATGTAGCTCTTATGGGATGTTCCTGGTCTGCAGTGGTCAGTATCTATCAAAAGTGCTCCAAGGAAGAAACAGTGGTCAACCGGCGACAGGGTCGTGGGCAGCCGAGGCTCATTGATGCACGTGAGGAGCGAATGCTGGTCCATGTGGTCCGATCCAACAGACGAGCTCCTGAACCTCAAACTGCTGAAGAAGTTAATGGTGTTACTGCTCGAGAGGTCAGAACTGTTTTGGCAGGGAAAAAATACAATATTAGGCCGATGGTCATAATGTTATGCCTGACTGGTAGCTATAAAGTTATGCCTGGTCTGTGTTTTTTTGTAGTGCTGTGGATAAATACTGCCTGCAATAAATCATATTTAATGTATGTAATCTGTCCTTAAGAGCAGATCAATTCTGAAACTTCTCAATGAAACAGGTGAAGGATCTGAGTTTTTCAGCCGTGTGATGTCAACATGATGCTCACATGTCCGTGTGCTGATTTGCATGTTATCTCATCGCTTTTTGTTTTCAGTGAGAATTCAGTAGCGGGGACATAAGTTTCTTTTTTTGTTTGAACGATATAATTATTTATAGGTTTACCCCCTTTTTTTTTAATCCTACATTCATTACATGATGTGAATAAAATTTTAGCTAAAAATCAGAGTCTTTCAATCATGTGAATGTCCTAGCAAACGCCATGGTAGTTGAATGATTGATATATTTGAATGTTTGCATCCTTGTGCAGATTCAGGATCAGGGTGATCAAGCTTGGCATCTATCTCTTTGAATTTTCTACCTATATCTGCTCCAAGGGCAATTTTAGCTAATGGAGCAGATTGATGCTTTTGTTGTCGCTTTCTGTATCTTTTGACCACATTTAAAGCCACAGCCGGTCCTCTTAACCCAGTACTACATGATGATTATGGATCTACTCAGTGGCGTTTCTGAGTAAAAACTAGAATGGTGATTTGCATAAACTCTAGCGATTAGGGAGTTAATGTAGAACTGCGGGTGTGCCTTCGGTCGGTCAATATGTATCAACATCGGTAAAGTTAGGCTGTAAAGCTGATGTACGAAGCAGCGGAAATTACGAAGCAACAGAAATTGTGGCTTTTTAAAAGTCTTATCAAAAGTTCTTATCAGAAATCATGAAAGAACTGTTATTTTATTAGTTTTAGTGAGGTTCAGGTTTCCCTTATGTGTGCACTTTTATGAAACATTGTGAATCTTTATTTAGTCAGATCTGCTGCACAATGTAAAAGACCTTAATATAACCATCTAAAATTTTTTGGGTAGGTTTTAAATCTTCAGGACAGAATAAGTCTAACTATTAGAGGTCGAACGATTCATCGTTTTTGCTGATTTATCTGCACCAATAGTTGATTTATAGTTGAATATCCATACAGATAGTTTTTCAGGGTAGCATCCATTGCTGGAGGGTCTGAGAAGGTCCAGTGTCATTATGAAAGCGGCCTCTAGAGGTGAATGACTAACATCATGCACTGTTTTTTTGTTTTTTTCGGACGTGAGGCTACACATTGTATGGAGAGCGCTATGTTATATTTTATTTTAAATATATTACTTATTTCACTACATTGATTAATATTAAGAATATATCCATATTTCTTCAAATTAGCACATTTCACGATTCAGTTCTGTTCGGTACTATTTTACTATGTTGGTTTTTTTTTTAATTCAGTATCTATTTTAAAAACTATCAATTGATTATTCGGGTATCAGCAAGTACTATCAGAACTAAATATCAGTAAAATCCATTATTGGTCAACCTGTAGTAACTATAATTGTTTATAGTTAAGTATAAACCATAATGTTTTAGTAAATGTGAAATTCATTGCCACATTGCTGTAGCACATGCGGAATAGTGCTACTATTGGAAAATATCCATTCCAGGGCAGCAACATATTTATTTATATCTGCATAGGTGATTATTACTGCTACCCTAGATTTCCTTATCTCAGTAAACCACCATCTTGATACATTACCATGTTGCCATTTTGTTTATTAATGGTCTCCAGGGATGATATTCACACCTACTGTCTCTGTTCAAGTCATTAAACGACAGAAATGGAAAGATAACCGTGTCGGAAAGGAACAACAGGCCTGACCTTATTGCGGAGTTCAGGAGCCGAGCGAGCTGAGTGAGTTAGAGTTTCTAATTAAAGGAGCAGACATGGTCGAGCAAGTCGTTTGTCTCCCGACTCAGAACCGCATCATCCTTATCAATATCCACGAGAGGATGCGACCATGACACGTCTTCTTACCAGACACCTTTCAGAAGTGCGGTTTATTTTTGGATTAGAGTAGATGCAGGTTTTGGCAACAGGAGGACAGATTTAATTGGAAAATGCAGCCAGTCTTTTGTAATAACACATTTTTATCTGACACGGTAATAATTTTCCACTGGATTTAGTTTCTCAAACATTAATTAGCCAGCGTATTGATCCGGTGCGCATGTTTACCAGGCATAATGTAAGTAAAGGAAAAATTGTTAACACTTCCTGTTCTCACCAAATGAGTCATCCAAAAGTCTTTCTTCTTAAGAAATTTATTTCAGCCTGAATCAGAGTGTTGCCCAACAGAGGCAGCCAGAAATTGGAGGCTTTTTCTTGAGCCATGACCATACCGTAATCTTGACTAAATCCTATGTTTGTAACTGAATTGCAGAGTGCGTTTTTCTTTTTTTTTCATACTGTAACTCTGCACTGTAAAAACACAGCTTTAGCCTAAAATTGTCTTGGCACAGCTATTGCGATAAAGTAAAAATACCCCTGCACTCAAAATGGTAATTACTAACTGGTGACTTTGACTCTGATTATATTGATTGGTATTTGGGTCATGCTCGTTACCACAAGGTCCATTTTCGAATATTTTCCACGAAGAACCGATTATGCTGCTGAGAAATTGTAAGGTTCATGTAAGGATAATGTTTCCTCAGTCTTGTCAATCATCTTGAGAGAGTCTCGTAATGAAAAATTAATCTGAGATCCGAACTGTTCTTCCCGTTGTGTCCTAAATGGATGTGTCCTAAATGGGTGGCTTTGTTTGGCCTCATTTGTCAGAACCACAGTCTGAATGCTGACCATGCAGAAAAAAAAGAAAACCTCCAGAAATATTTTTAATGTGTTTGAAGCAGCATGTCCTCATTTGGAAACAACAAAATGTCTGTTAATGATTCAAATATTTTTTACATAACAGTTTTACAATTACAAATGTACATCATATGAAGTTTGTGGACACCTGAGCATAAGCTTAGCATGTGCTTGTAGTACATCCCATTCCATATTTAGTCTCCATTTGCTCTTATAATAACCTCCACTATCCTGGGAAGATGTTCCACTAGATTTTGGAGTGTGCTTGTGGAAATTTGTGCTCAGTCAGCCACAAGGGTGTTAGTTAAATCAGGTACTGTTGTAGGTGACATGAGAAGACCTGGACTGCAGTCAGCGTTCACATTCATCCTAAAAATTTCAATAGGGTTGAGACCATCATCCACTTTAAACCATGTAAAAGCATATCTTCATGCAGCTTCCTTTGTGAACAGAAGCAGTTTGGGAAAGAATTTCAAAGGTTTTTTTTCTCTGTATTATATCAATTGTATTAATATTGATCTGATCCTGTAACCAAAGTAAATTTTGAAGTTAGCGGGAAGTGGGAAATGTAACATAAATTTACTTGTTTTTGTTGTTATATTAATATTCAGTTGTATTTGCAAGTATTTATTTTTTTTTTTTTGCATAAAAGCAGTTGTTTCTTTATTTTATAGGTGCTGTAAAAAGGCCATTTTGGTAATTTATTATTTTTTTTAAACTATTAAATGATTTGAGATTTCAGCTAAATGTTTTAATTTCAGAATCATTTCAGAAAAGTAAAAGTGTTTTTTCTAATCACATTTAAAAAAAATTATTTTTTTAAGTTAGCAGTTTGCTTAAACACAGATCAGAAGAACGAAGGCTTTTTGTACAGGTGCGTCTCATGTTTCGAGTCCGTGTCGCTAGTCAGAAATGGTAACATCAACAAACCAAAACATAAGCGATGGTTAATTTATAGACAGGTTTCATTGCGAATAAGTATTTCAGGTAGATCCTGTTGTCTCCACGCTATGACGCTAACACTGGGTAGAACCGCGATTTTCTCCTAAAACAGGCTTCCACGAGGTATTGAAAAAGTTCTCTTGAGAATTTTGACAAGATTGTATCACATGATCAGTGCCGATTCATCATCTTTAGTGTTGAACCACATTCCAGAGTTAGATTTATATCTTGTGAATGGGGAGGCTGCTAAGACTTATTGACCTGATCATAGAACCAGTTGGAGAAAATGAAATTAGCTGTAGCATTCAAACCATGCCTGATTTGGGTTTATGAGCCTCATGTGTCCTAAGAAACTACCAGCTCCAGCCGTTATTGCTCACAGCTAGCTTGGGTCTATGGATTCATGTTGCTGATGCCAAATTCTTGTCAAGTTTTTTTTAATCTTCAACTGGCAAGACCTCAGAGTCCTGCTCTTGGCTAGTTGGAGATATATACTTTTCTACTTTTGCATTCCATCCATCAGTTACGACATACTTTGGTGGCTGAGATGCTTTTCTGCTCACCACGTCTTTATAGAGTGATTATTTAAACCAGTCCGGACGTTCTCCTATAGTCTTTCTAATCAACGAGGCATTTTAGCTCACAGAACCACTGTTTTTTTTCCCCCTCGCCAGAAACTGTGAAAAATCTTGTTTTGCAGAGATTTCATTGAATCTCTTGACATATCTATGCCACTTGATTGGTTGGAAAGTTGTATAGTGTATAGTGTTCCTAAAAATGTAAGTATTTCACTTATATTACAGGTTCTTTTTACTAAATCTATTTTTGTGTCACACATTTGTTGCTGTTTAAGCATTTCAGATATGTCAGGAATTTTTTTTTTTTTTACACAGAAAACACGTGACAAGCTTGATGCTGGAGATTAAATTTGTCTCTATATGTGCATGTAGGTTAAATGGTTCATCCTTCACTGTCGTTTATCATTAGCAAATATACATTTCTGGAAGTGCTGTGTATTTTTATGGCATGTCAACCGTTTGGTGTTTTTTTGCAATTCCACACTGTTTCCTCCTGTATCCCGGGAGCCACGTGTTTGAGCCGTATTTGGACCCTTCATCCCTACAATCCAGGAGCAACCAATTTTGAGCTTCCATTTTAATAACCTAGCCATATTTTACACAGTATGTCTTGTCAAAGATGTCATGATGGTAAATTAATTTCTTGCTGCCACTTAGCAGATAAAACTCTGTGGTTAAACCGCATAAACAGCCTTCAGTTAAAACCGAACCGCACTGGGAGCGCTTCCTGAACGACCCTTTTTCTTTCCCTCAATAAATAATGTACAGCCGTGAACATCGTGTTTTTTTCCATTTGCTGTTTTTGTTTTGACGAATGACAAGCAAGAAATAAAGTCATTTGGCGAAACTGTGCACCACGGTTATGTTGACACAAAGTCCCCTTGTGTTCAGCTTCCTGTAAGTAAATATGATGGCGATGTTTGATTTGATTTGATGCAAAGTGACATTAAAACGTCATGTTGAGCTCGTTTTATTCTTAGATTTTCCTGTTCGCCCCCCCAGGTACCACCCCCGGTACCACCCATGTGGTTCTACTTTCTTTCCGTTCGGTTGTAGAGCAGGGGACGCAAGAGAATGATTAGATCTGATTAAATCTCTGGACCACGCGTTATTTTATTTCATTAGGATCTCACGCCCTAGGAACTCGGGCTTAATGAAAACCTGCGATGTTCAGGTCTAACAGGGATTTCATTTTCAGCCTCGACTCACACGCCACTAATAATAAACCCATCCATGCGGTGATTTTAGGTTAATGAAACATAGTGTTCTTTTTTTTCCCCGCCGGGTAAAAATTAAAGGCCGTTGCTAAAAACCGTAAAATGACAAGATGTGATGAAGGTCTGAAAGAGCTGCCTTGTAAAATCTACCTAATTAGCAAGTTTAGTTTTTTATGAAAATATGATGTCATAGCAACTTATTGTGATGTAAAACTCAACCGGGGCATCATAATAATTATAAAAAGAACGAACTCAATTGTTTTTACAGTTTTTAGCACTCTGATATGTTGCACAACCCGAGCAGCAGTTTGAAATGATGCGCTTGGCTGACTTCACGTGTCTGGGATTACGCTCGTGCTAGCTCCAGTTCAGCATCGTCGCTGACTCGTGGGTGGAAACTGGCCAGGACTAAATTAGAGAGAAAACATTCAGGGGGAAAAAAAGCACACACTTTACTGTATGATGAATAAACAAATAGTCAAAATTGTTTCCAGAACAACAACAGGTGTTTTTTGCATTCATCAGTAGTGCAGTGGAAATTCATTAAATCTGCACTTCGAAGGCGATGCATTTGCAGAGATTGTGAAGAGAAGCTTATGCAAGCTGCGGTGTTACATTTCGAGTTACTCTGTGGGAGAGAGAAGCTGCGATGCTTAGTGCTGTGCCAGTCACTGGCCAATGCTCTCAGCTCTAGACTCGGCGTCCTCCTAGATTTAATGAGCTACTTCTGCCCAGAGCAGGACCCAATTTGGAGCGGATACTAGTGCACTTTAGGCGCATTATGAGCCTCTAGAGAACCCCCTCTTTCGGCTCAGGTGCGTCCAAGGCAGCTGGACATGTTCATCAGTACCCAGGTTAACATTCCTCATGGGAGTGAGAAGGATTTTTCTCTTTTTTTGTAAGAACTTACAGTGCATATGAGGCCTCAGTAACTGCTGTTCAACCTTATATAACCTAACGAGATACGTACTGATGCACTTAATATCACCAACATGCAACAGCCAATCAGCCTTCTGTAATTATCACAAATCTTTCTCAGATTGTACCACAAACCTAAAATGGATTTTATTTTTCAGCTATGCGGAAGTGCGAGTTTATCAATACTCAGCTTGAAAAAGATGATGTCCTGATATAGGTCTTAAATTTTATTTTTGCTGCCCTGAAAAAGGTCTTACATTTGACTTGGTGGAACCTGCAGAAACCCGGTTTGAAAACAAGCAGCTTCTCTAGAAAAACAAATGCATGACGTTGTCCTGGTGTAATTGATGCCTTTATCTCTTATACCCATGCTCTAGATGCACATTCGATGCACTTTAGTGTGATTACGGATGCCCAGTGGACATTAGAGGCAGATAGACACTAGTCCCATGTGAATTCCTCAATGGACTTTGCAGCGAGCCGGAAAAAAAACAACTCTCGATCCATTAGGAATTTTAGAAATGGTCTCTCATCAGTGTTCCCTGCGTTCCCAGTACCCACTGGCTTTTTTTGTCATGCTGTGTTCAGCTGTTGATGGGTTTGATGACACAACATCCGCCATGCCCCCCTCCCACCACCCTGGGTTTGCGTGCAACATTATACAAGGTGCTTTCTTATTTTGCTTGGAAATTCATCTCAATTCAATGTGAAATTTGGGAGTTTTTTTGGTTGAGAAAAAGAAGAAGCCAGGAAACACCAAACATGAAAATGAGCCAAAATAACTTAGCAGTTAGCCGAATATTTAAGGCAGTTCATTTTGAAAAAGTCCCAAGATTAAACCTCTCAATCCCAGCCACTAAGTCAAAAACACTACTTAACACTACTCAAAAAGACCACACTGTACATTCAAACGATTCCATACTGTTACTTACATTGTTTCCTACGATGTCTGTTACTGTTGCTGCCTGTTATTGTCGCAAATCGTCTTAGTGTTGCACAAATTACAACACTTTACCTCATGTTGCCTTTTTGCACGTATCTGTACTACTGAGATATAGTAGTTGAAAATCAGGTTTTGGGCTCATGATCATTTTAATATCAATCAGTGTTTGAATAATTTATATCATTCTATTAATAGAGCGGTGTGCTGAGAGTCACATTAGAGTCAAAAAATGAGTTGATTAAGTAAAGAGTCTTATGACAAAAATGATAATAGGAACATTATAGCCATAATAAATCATAGGACTTTGGATACTTAAGAATATTTGCAGGCAAAGACTTTAGTACTTTTACTCAAGTGAGCACTTTTACTGGAGTTTATCACTACTTTTACTCACGTACATGATTTGTGTACTTCGTCCACCACTGATACACAAACCTCATTCCAAATAATGCCCTTCTGAGGTTAATGTCACATTTGTAACTTGTACCCTATTCTTAGGCAACAGCATTGAGCTGGACCTGTACCTCATACTTTGCACTTGTACACTGCACAATGACATTAAAGTTGAATCTAATCAAATCTAATCTAATTTAATCTAATCTAATCTAAATTACCAGCAAACCCGATAAGTAGGCCATGTGACACAGGGTCAAGCTACACAGGTTTCTCACCACAATTTCCTCTTAACTCCGGCTTCATTACCAGCTAAAATAAAAATCAGACTCAATGCAGTGATGTGGAAACAAAAAGCTCTATATGCTATGGCTATTGTGTTTTAGTTTTTGGACACCTGGCATGTGCTTTTTAAACATCCCATTCCACATTTATTCCCTATTTGACATTATAATAAACTCCACTCTTCTGAGAAGATGTTCAACTAGATTTTGGAAAGTGCTTGTGGAGATTTGTGGGGAGCTTGTAGAGCATCCGAAAGGTGTCTAATAGGGGAGAGGTCAGTACTTTATAGCAGAAGATCTTTCACTCCATCCCATGTAGGAATATCATTATGGAGCTGGCTTTGTCTGCAGGTGCACTGTCATGCTGGAAGAGGTTCGGATCTCCTAGTTCTGATTCTACTGTAGCACATCCAAAGACTCTCTGTGCAATTTCAAAATTGTGGAAGAATTTACAAAGCAGGAATGGGATCTTATTATTTAAAGGTATCAATCAGTGGAAGAGAATAAGTGAATTACCAAACCATTAAAGGCACAATGGTAGAAAATTAAGCTCATCATCAAGAGGAGAAAATGGCCCAACGCAATGAAGTACCCGGTGTCTTCTCTTAAGAACAAATCTACCAAATCCTGGTCACTTTCTCGGCACAATTGGAAAACTTACACTAAAAGGACAAAAGTATTAGAACACCTGACTTTTCCAACCAAACATTATGGTGTTTTGCACGCTCTACACACACTACGCAATTTTACCACTCTATTTCTTGTTAAAACAACCCCGGTAGCTCAAATACCCCGGATTCGCTTCATTGTTTGTGTGTTTTACCACTTCCTGTTGTGCTGTCCATGCGACGGTTGTTAACATGCTGTTGTTTTTCTCAATTTGACCTTAATGTAAAACTGAAATAATATCACTATTGCACATGTTGAATTTTACACACAATAAACCTGAACGTTATCACAATGTTATCAGAATGTTACCACAATGTTTAAATGATTTATTTAAGGAATAAATTAGGAAAATAATGAACAAACTTTTTTTCAACTGAGGTCTAAAGTTAGAGACTGGAGTCTCATTTTCAAAATGTGTATAACATCACAATTTATTTATTATTAGATTTGAATTGGTATTTTAAATCCGTAATCATAATAATTATAAAATTCATTAATGTTACATTTGATTTTATATGAACTCATTTGTTGCCTAATAATTATTTTAAGTGATTTTTTTTCATCCGTAATTGTAATTATTATTAATTTCTTACACATTGATTTGATATCAACTCATATTTTGTCTATTCATATTTCTGGATTTTTTGCATTGATTTTATAATGAATATACAGTGTTTTTCCAATACATGGTTTATTTATAGATTTTTCCTCAGAGCTGCATTTAATTGAAAAAACTAAAAGTAAAATGGGGTATATTCTTCTATCAGAACGCAGACTTGAGGCAATCTTTACGCTAGGGCTGTTTACAAAGCAGGAGATTGTGTTCACTTGGCTAGTAACGAAATCACGCGTGTAATCCGTTCCCAAATGCAGCGCTTATGTAAACGTACAGAAATAGCCTTTTTGTTAATAATGAAATTGCTGTGAGAACCATAGGCTGGTTTTACAGCATTGTTTCTTGAGCCCAGAGACACAAAGGCTTTCTTTAGACGCCATGAGAGGAAATCCTAAGGAGGACTCCTAATGAGGAACCAACACTGCTTCCAAATACATGGCCGCAAGTGAAGGTCCATTGTTTAACAATGATTTCAAAAATTTTATTGTTTGAATTATAAAAAACGTCCGAGATACAAACTATTTTTGCTGAACTAAAGGTTTTATAGAATTCTCAGGATCTTTTTTTTTTTCTATTTAGATTATTTAGGAAAGTTGCTCTGAAAGGGAGTTTCTGCTAATTTGTGTAAAAAATACAGGACAAAAATAAAAAAATGAATGGTGTGGTAACTGAGTGGGTCAGTGAACATGTTTCGTGTTAATTTTGACATAATACTAAAAGAAAAACGTGTTTATTCTAATATCTCATACATTATATGAACAAAAGTATTGGGACACTCGTCTTTTCCCACCATATGTGGTTCTTTTTCCGATCTGTTACCACACATTTGGGAGCAATTGTACCTGGATTTTCCCACCACTTAAATCTGGGGACCCAAACCCATTCCAACATGACAATGCACCTGTGCACAAAGCTAACTTTTGGTTATTGGTTGGAGTAGAAGATCTCTTTCTATAGACTGTCAGCTCTATTGAAAAACCTTTGGGATGATTTGGAATGCTGACTGCACCTCACCTTGATCTGAATTTACTAACACCCTTGTACCTACAAAATCTAGTGTAACATCTTTCCAGAAGACTGTAGGTTATTATAAGTGCAAATCGGGACTAAATGTGGAATGGGATGATTAAAAAGCGCATATGGATTTTATGTTTGGGTATCTATTTACTTTTTGAGGGTAGATTCTATAGGAACATAAAATTTTTTATAAATGTTCATGAGGTGAAGTTTTCTGTGAGAAAATATGAGTTCAACATCTTAGAAAGACATCTCCTGTGTCAGTGCTGTGTGATAAAAAGTTTTCAGGACAGAAGAAGTTTAACAGTAACTTTGCCTGATGCCACTGATGATTTTTTTGTAATTTATGAATAAATTTTGAAAAGTTTTAAACGACTTTATCTAAAAGAAATTTTTTCCTTCACAGTATCCGGTCACATGTCTAGTCAAAGGTTTTTGATCTTTTCTTTACTGCTTCTATACAGTGCCGTATTTGCAAATTGAAACCCTTCATATTTTTCCTCTGTCATTTGTTAGCTGCTTGTCTTGTGGTTTGCTCGACACATGCCAAAAGAGGATTTCAACACACCCTTTAACTTTAATCAGAATTCTTTGAAGAAACTAGGCCAGATGTTCGCCGTGCTATTTCAGTGTCTTTTATGACAGACTGCAGCAGCCCAGATTGCAGATGAAGGTTCGGTTTTCAACGACTGATTTTGATCGAACAAGGCTTAAGTTGTGTTGCATTGGGATTCCTTCCACAGGGATGAAAAAAAGGTGTTTCACCAAGCCTGATATTTATTTAAAACACCATTCTGAAGGGAAAAAAAAAGTAGAACAGCAGTTTCTGAAGAGATTTGTGCAATGTTGACCGAGTTCCTCTGATGAAGCTTGTTGGAAACAGGCTCTGAGCAAACGTTATCTACGCGGATCTGAGAAAATGCTACCTCAGACGGCCGTGGTTTGACACGTTTGGCACACATTGCCTTTTTTGACTGCTCTGATGAAAAATAAGGTGCTTGTATAAGCTTTTGGATTTTAGGTGTAATGGGGATTATATAACTGTTATGGAACCAGCCAGCCTTTTTCTCCACAACTCTCATTCCAATTACAGCATTCTATCTCATATTCTACCTTTAATTCAAATGCAGGCTACATTTGAATTAGAGAATTTCCAACCTAGGAATGAAACAAAAAATGAAAGAGTTTAGAAACTGACGTCAAATCAAAAGCGCTGAGCGACCCTGTATATGCTAGGTTTTTGTTTTGAGATCGGCAAACTAAATTTAGGATACAACATATTTATGTGAAATGTTTTTATCATTCAAAGGAGAACATATGATATGATAAGAAATATGTAATTCCACATAGAATTTGAACAAGAGAACATTGAGGCAAACTGTTGGTTTGGACAAAAGACAAATTCCTTTTTTTTTTTTTTTTTTTTTATCAAATATAGGGATATGATAACTCAGTGGTTAAGGCTTTGGGTTGCTGATCAGAACGTTGGGGGTTTAAACCCTGGTTGCCAAACTGTCACTTTTGGGGCCCTTGAGCAAGGCCCTTAACTCCCTGTTCTCCAGGGCCCTGCACTCTGCCCAAAGTACATTACAGCAAAGTGGGCTTTATTTACTTATCCAATTCCCTCTTATGATCCTAAGTACAATGAGAAAATTATTTTCTAAACAGAATTGATAGAAAATCTTTACTCCCAGATTGATCATTGAGGCCCATTGCATGAGCGAAATTAGATCCCAACTGCATACAAAATGCATAAAGAGTAGAAACCTATTTTATAGCTGCATACTGTTTTTTTTTTTACTCTACCAACTTTGCAGGAGGATAATTTTGTGTCCTTGCATATCTATAATAAAAAATCCCAGGTCATGGGTCTACCTGAGTCAGCTGTATCTGTGTTGACAGAACCCGGGGCACCTGGAGATAAAGATTCATTTCACTGCCATCTGAGGTTGCTGAGATGAAGTCACTAGAGGCGTTTGGCTAAAAGCAATTAACGGATGAGCTGAATCACTGGTTGCTGTCGGACCATGACAATGATTATACACACACATACACACATAGATTTGTTAGCTATTTTTTAGCCTACCTCAAAAGAACAACAAGATAAGATTTTCATCAATGCAAATGCAAATTATTTTCAAAGACCTTTTCTATTAATAAATGCCATCAGATGCTTTCGGATTACACGTCTAATCCCTGTGCTAATCTCAGAAGGTGATTTCTAACAGGAAGTTAAGACTTCTTTTTCACTCAGCCAAGTGGGTTGGAACACACATGCTTTTGTTGTGGGCTATTATTCTCAAGCCTATCACATGGACAGCCCAAGGCTTCGATGGTGACTTCTTACCATGGAGGACTTTTCGCTCACAAAGCCGTACTTGTTTTGCTCGAGGTCGGTGTACAGCCTTTTGGTTGATAAACACTTACCTGAGTACATATGCAGAAACCCTGTACTAATTAAATGCCACAGCCGGAGGTGCACGAATGCAGTAACTTTATTGTCCGTTATAGTCCTAAATTATACATGGCAAATAAAAGTGGTGCAATTTGACAAACATGATTATATGTTGACATGTGTAATCATGAGAAAGGCTGAGTTTACGGTTACTTCTACAAAAAAAAATAGTGAAAAATGGAAAACTCAAATGAACAATTATACAAATATGCATTACAATAATGAACGCTTGAGACCATGGTCAGGATTTTAAGCCCCAATGTCGCCAAGCTGCCATTTTTGGGGCCCTTAAGCAATGCCCTCCCACCCTATCATGGCTTACTCTGTGCTCTGCTCCCAGCTTCCTCTGGGATATACGAAGACAGAATTTCACTGTGCTGTAAAGTACAAGTAACAAATATAAAAGCTTTTTTTTTCACCTTACATACGATCATATTATCTACAATATTTCTATCTAGCGAAAGAATCTTAGAATCAGGTGTCCATGTTTTTTTTGTCCATATGGTGTGTATTGCCATTGTGGTATATATAATATTGGTAAGGTTTAATTCCATTTATTTATTTTGTATAATTAGTGTCGGAATTTGGGATACACAACCCCTGTTTAGGTTTAATTTGTTTCTTCAAAATTCACTTACAGTCCGTTTTTCCTCAGCGGAGAGTAAACAACGTCTATACGAATAAACATGAACATTACCACTTTGTTGTGTGTAACGACTGCCCGAGTGCAAAATGAAGAAACGATGCTGGATTGCATGAAGTATTGAATCAAAATTGCGCTTTTAGTATGGCTCGTGTGTGTGGGTGTGTGTGTGAGAAACGCATCACTTCGCGCTTTTGGGCATGTCTGGATGAATGGTCTTTATGCTCTGGATGGAGACTCGTCATGCTTTAGTCATAACTCAGTGTGACAGGGACACTAAGTCAAGGCTATGCTTTTTCTCTTGGGAGACCTTCTACTAACATCACTGCATGAAAGAGAGGGACAGAAACAATAGAAACTATTTTTTGTAAGGTTTATTTGGATTTTAAATGCAACCAAATGTCAGTCAGGTTATGAATAGTGCAGCATGTGGAGGACGTATGTGTGCTCATCTCTTCTGAAATGTGAATAAAAAATTTCTTGCTAGAGCTGGACAACTTGCATCTCAAAACGGTTCTCAGTTCTTACGAAATGCATTAATCATTAAGTAAAAGTTATGTGCAGATGATCCCTGGTTATGATGTTACGACTTATTGTTATATATACTATAATTACTGTACTATAGACTATACTTATATTTACATTTATCAGCATCTGGCAGACACTCTTATCCACAGCATTTTAATAATCACATTTATACAACTGGCCAGTTGAGGGTTAAGAGCTTTGCTCAGGGGCAACTTGTTGGAAGATTTGAACTCTCACAGAAGAATTTCGCCCAGAAGACTAACATCTTAACCACTGAGTTACCACTTCATTGCTTATGCCTTTGAAATACGGCTTGGATTTCAATCTTCTTTTTGCCACAGCTGATTATCCTTCTCCATATCACTCTGTCCTCCTACATGTCTTCACTCACCACATCCATGAACCTACTTTTTGGCCTTCCTCTTTTTTTCCTGCCTGGTGACTCCATTTTAAGTGTTCTTCTACCCATATACCCCGTATTCCTCCTCTGCACATGAGCAAACCATCTCAATCACGCCTTTCTCACCTTGTCCTCAATTTGACTGCATGTGTATATTTAAATGAATGAACTGCTCTTTGCTATGCACCTGCATCCACCTGACCTCTCTTTATGCAACATTAACACTATGCTGAAGTCCTTACTTAATGTTTAATGTTGACTTTTTGAACGTGTGTAGGTGTCTAATCCCATGAAAGGTCTAATCCTATGACTCATTCCTCACTCTAGAATCTCATTAGGTCTGATTTCCACCTAAAGGAGATTATTTGATTGAAAACTAAATTATAACCTTCTTTCAGAGCCTCCTTATTTTCCTTCATATCCCGGGAGATTAACTTTCCTATGAGCACTCACAGCTTGGTCCTTGAGGATTAAGTTACTTACATCTGTGAAGCTATTTTAAGTAGTTTATAATAAATATAAAATATTTGTATCAATATTAATAGCATTGATTAATATTACTAATAATATCAAGAAATTCAGTTAATATAATTGAAATTATGTATACTAATAATGACACCATGTAATTATTTTCTTCATCAAAAAGAAATGAATACATTGTAGGTAATATTGGTATATACACACACATTTTTTAATATATATTAAATAATTATAACAATTTCCCTGTGGGATCAAGAAAATATTCTGATTAGTAATTTAGATTTTTTAGTCATAAATCATGGTTGATTAAGAGAATAGAAAAATATTTTATTAAAACGAATAAGCTGCAATTCAAGAGTTTATTGTCATATTTACCAGAAATGTCTGTCAAAACACAGAGTGAAATTTTTGAGGCAGCCTACGGCATAAATTATTAAGGAAATAAAGAAAAAAGACACGCCGTAAATTACAATGAAATAAATTGCATATACAGTATAAAGCATAGCCAAATGTATTTGTTCTGGCTTGAATCTACTGAAATATAATTCCTATTCTACACTTTAGATAATGAACCTAAAAAAGAATTTAAGTTTAGCAGTATTAGCAATATTTGTGACTTGATTCATTCGTTTAAGCATTTGAATAATTCTGAGATGAAGTTTTATGACTGCAGGGGGATTACCTAATCAGGAGAATCATGTTTTTTTTATATACAGACTCTGTTTGCTTGGCGTTTCTTCTTTGAAGGCTCAGTAAACTATAGAATGTAGCTGTTGATGTAATGCTACAGCTACAGTAGGCAGAAACAAAGCTGGTTCCACTTACTAGTCATACTTTCACACTAGTATGTGTATACAATATGTTTTATACAGTAACCGATTTACACTTGTCAGTGTCACGGAACTTCAGATGACTATTTTGGTTTCTACTTTTTTAAACAGAACCAACTAAGTTTCTTAGAACATGATTTTGGAAGGCGCCTTAAAAAACAGGAACTGGAACAATTTGGTACAGGATTTGAAGGCATTGGACTTTTTCTGCAGAAGTTTGTGGGATTGTTTAAATTGACATTTATGACATTCGGAAGACAACTTTATCTATGCGACTTACAATTATTGCATTTACACAACATGAGGATTAAGGGCCTTGCCCAAGAGCCCAGCAGTGATACCTTGGTGATGCTGGGATTTGAGCTCACAGCCTTCCAAACAATAAACACTGAGAGTGTGTGATTGGTTAAAATTTGATCAGAATTTTATGCTGGAGTCAGCTGAGTTGAAAACGATCTAATGCTGGAGTGTGTAGGATTGGCCAAGAATTTGTTCTGAAGTGGGCTGTGTTGGTCATAATTTTATCCTGGACATCATAGGATTGGTCAAAATGTTGTGCTGGAGTGTATGGGATTGGTCGTAGTTTCTTAGGAGTGAACAGGACTGAGCAGAATCCTACATAAATTAGAGCTACATTAACTGATGAATTGATTCAGCAGCTGGAATCAGGTGTGTCTCTGCTTAGTTTGGATGAAAACCTATAGTCATGTAAGAGCATGTCCACACTAATACGTTTGAGTTTGAACACGCATAATTTTCTCTCCGTTTTGGCTTTCCGTCCAAATAGCTTTTCAAAAAGGATCAGTTTGAAAGCCGATATGTGGACTGTGAAAATGAAGGCTTTCCAAAATGATGACGCATTTTTAGTCATTGCCGCGTTTCGTTAAGTAAATAAACGGCAGGCGGAAATGATGCAGGTCGATTCATCTTACCTTTTGCTCATGCACAGTACATTGAGGTAAGCGTTTTCAGACATTCCAATGTGGATGAGCAACTTTTAAGAAATCATTGAAAACGGAAGTGTGGGTGTGGAGCGTTTTTAGACAAAAACGCCGTTTTCAAATTTACGGAATAGTGTCGATGTAACCTGGGAGGTGGTAGCTTAGTGGTTTAGGCATTGGACTTTGGATCTGAAGGTCATGAGATTAAATCCCAACCACACCAAGCTGCCACTCCTGATTTCCTGAGCAAGGCCCTTAACCCCATCCCTGCTCAGTTGTATGAATGAGATAAATGTCGCTCTGGATAAGGGCGTCTGCCAAATGCCGTAAATGTTTTCTATGCTGATGGAACTGTTATTGACAAAGAGAATGTTTTGTACAGCTTGGCAAGAGTTGGAAATTCTGTTGAGGAAATAACAAAACTCCTTAAGTCTGTATTGTCAGTCTCGACGGTTTGCAGAAAAAAATGGCTAATAAATATTGTCATGTGTATCAATATGAAGGCAAGCTCTTTTTTTAGTTAACTATACTTACTGTAAACTCTGTCTTTTTACAGGATGGGTCAAGACAACGCAAAGAGAGAAAAAAGACCGTCTCGTTCAGCAGCATGCCCACAGAAAAGAAGATCAGTAGTGCTAGCGACTGCATTAACTCCATGGTGGACGGTTCCGAGTTGAGGAAAGTTCGGTCCAATTCCAGAGTTTACTTTCGCTACTTTCTGCTCGATGCAGACATGCAGTCTCTCAGGTGGGAGCCATCAAAAAAAGAATCAGATAAAGCAAAAATTGACGTAATATCCATTAAGGAAGTGCGAACTGGTAAGAATACGGACACTTTCAGGACCAACGGTGTTTACGATCAGATTTCCGAAGACTGCGCATTCTCGATTATTTACGGAGAGAACTACGAGTCTCTGGATTTAGTCGCAAACACAGCTGATGTAGCTAACATTTGGGTGACAGGGCTCAGGTACCTGATATCTTACGGGAAACACACCCTGAACATGATTGAAAGTAGTCAAAACAACTTGCGCTTTTCTTGGCTCGGGGACTTCTTCAATGAGGCTGATGTTAGTGGCAGCAAAAGTATAAGTTTTTGCATTGCTGTTCAGCTGATCAAAAAATTGAACCCTGGACTGAAAAACGTGAAAATAGAACTTAAAATCAAAGAGTTGCATAAAGCAAAAGACAAAATCGGGTCTCATGTTACAAAGGAGGAATTTATTGAGATCTATCATGACCTTTGCACAAGGCCAGAAATATATTTCTTGCTCGTTCAGTTTTCTAGCAACAAAGAATTTCTTGATACCAAGGACCTGATGATTTTTTTAGAGGCAGAACAAGGCATGGCCCAGGTTAGTGAAGACACAAGCTTAGAGGTTATTCAGAGGTATGAGCCATCAAAACAGGGCAGCTTAAAGGCTGGCTGTCATTAGATGGATTTACAAACTACCTTATGTCCAATGACTGCCACATTTTCGATCCGGAACAAAAGACAGTATGCCAGGACATGAACCAGCCGCTATCACATTATTACATTAACTCATCTCACAATACTTACCTAATTGAGGACCAGTTCAAGGGTCCCTCCGACATCACTGGGTACATCCGTGCTCTGAAAATGGGATGTAGAAGCGTGGAGCTTGATGTTTGGGATGGGCCTGACAATGAGCCAGTGATTTACACTGGTCATACTATGACGTCGCAGATTGTCTTCCGCAGTGTTATTGACATTATAAACAAGTACGCCTTCGCAGCCTCTGAATTCCCTCTGATTCTGTGTTTGGAGAATCACTGTTCCTTAAAGCAGCAGAAAGTAATGTTTCAACACCTCAAAAAAATCCTTGGCGACAAAATTCACACCGATCCGCCCAAACCCGAAGACGGCTACCTTCCCTCCCCCATTGACTTGAAAGGCAAGATTCTTTTGAAAGGAAAGAAACTAGGGAGTGCCTGCACAAGCTCTGAAGGAGAAGTGACTGATGAAGACGAAGGGGCCGAAATGGCCAAACGAATGAACATTGAAGGAGGGGAACAACAGACTGTTACTCAAGCTAAAAAGTTCCAGCTTTCCAAAGAACTCTCTGATCTGGTGACCTTGTGTAAATCAATTCAGTTTAAAGACTTTCAGACAGCATTCCAGAGCCAGAAGCAATGGGAGCTTTGCTCGTTCAATGAGGTGTTTGCTAGCAGGTGTGCTAGCGATTTTCCGGGTGAATTTGTAAATTACAATAAAAAGTTTCTTGCTCGGGTGTACCCTAGTCCAATGCGAATCGACTCAAGCAATATGAACCCTCAGGACTTTTGGAAGTGTGGTTGCCAAATAGTTGCAATGAACTACCAAACACCTGGTCTGATGATGGACTTGAACATTGGCTGGTTCAGGCAAAACGGCAACTGCGGCTACGTGCTTCGTCCAGCCATAATGAGGGAGCATGTGTCTTATTTCAGCGCAAATACTAAAGATTCGGTGCCCGGTGTATCGCCACAACTTCTTCACATAAAGATCATCAGTGGGCAGAATTTTCCCAAACCCAAAGGCTCAGGTGCCAAAGGGGATGTAGTAGATCCTTACATATATGTCGAGATCCACGGCATCCCGGCTGATTGTGCAGAACAAAGGACTAAAACTGTCCACCAGAATGGGGACAACCCCCTATTTGACGAGAGTTTCGAGTTCCAGATTAACCTTCCCGAGTTAGCAATGGTACGCTTTGTTGTTTTGGATGACGACTACATCGGGGACGAATTCATTGGTCAGTACACTATTCCAGTCGAGTGTCTACAGCCAGGTTTTCGCCATGTTCCCCTTCAATCATTAACGGGCGAGGCGCTTCCTCATGCCTGGTTGTTCGTCCATGTGGCCATAACCAACCGACGTGGTGGAGGCAAGCCCCACAAACGAGGGCTGTCTGTGCGGAAAGGCAAACGGAGTCGAGAGTACGCCACCATGAGGATACTGCTTATCAAGGCGGTGGATGAGGTCTTTAAGAGTGCCATTCAGCCACTTCGAGAAGGAACTGACCTCAGAGAGAACATGCAGGTAGGAAATATTTCCATTTACTTTTTTGATGCAGTGGGCAACTCCAAGCTCTGAGCTCATAAATGATGGCTATAAAATTTTGAAGAAATATGAGCTGCAAGGGAAGTAGGAATCTAGTAAAAGTCTTTGGATTTATGTGGAAGCCAGTTTCTCTTTCCACCGTGAACCACAATCAATATTTATTCTACTAATATGTCTAATTCAATGGCATCCAAGATTTATTTTAAGATTAATTTCTTAGTTGGATTTTTTCTGGAGCTAGCTTTTTTAGCTTTTGTGCACATTGTCAAGCTGGAACAGGTTTGGGTCTCTTAGTTCAAATGAAGGGGAATATTTTATGCTATAACATCTAAAGACATTGTATACAATTGTGTGCCTACAACTCAATTACCTAAATTTTCTTATATTAATAATATTAATCATTTTTAATAAACATGAGCACCTGGTATTATATTTAACCTCGTTGATATTCTGTTACAGTTTTTACATGAAACATGTGGTTAATTTTAACAGCTGTTTACACTCTCCGCATCCTGTGAAAACAATTGACTCGCCTCGAGACTATAACAAATCCAAGGTGTCCAGTCGGCTGCTGCCAAGCTTCCTGTTATTTATTGGGAACAACTTGGCCCTGCTCTTGACGCAAATAATGTGTTTGCAAGCTTTGTATGTTCCTTTTACGTTTAGTCACAGCTTTGCTCTGAGAAATCTTGCAGGTAACCTACTTGAAACCACTTCCTGTTGCAGCTGTAGTTTTTACTTTCATTTAATTCACAGACAGTTCAAGATGTTCAAGAGTTTACTTATTGCAACAAAAAAAAATCAAGAATAAGGACAGTCAGGTCGTTTTACTGTCTTATTATCAAATGCATGTCTCTTGCATGCAGAACTCTTTACCATGTGACGTGGCCTTTGTGTGTTTCCCCAGAACTCGATAGCTTCGTTTAAAGAGCTGTGCGGTTTGTCAGCAGTGGCCAATCTGAAACAGTGCATCCTGGCCCTGTCTTCTCGTCTCACGGGTGCCGACAACAACCCACTCGTGTTGTTCAACCTGAAAGAGCAGTACCCCATCTTGGAGGCCCAGGGGCAGCTTCCTGATGTTCTGAAGAAGATGATGGCTGCATATGAGATGGTGAGGATCCTTGCAGTGATTTGTGAAACTGAATAAAGATTCAGGTTAATTGATCCATACTAATTTTACTCATCCATGCTAGAAATACCCTTTTTTTTTTTAAGATTTAACATCAGATCATTAAAAGGCTGCCACCATTAATAATGCAAGAAGCCTAAAAAACATAAGTACACAAAGTCCTTTTTAAGGCCATCTAAAGATGCCGCAGAACCACAGAACAAGCTTTATTCTGCAAAGAATGAAACCAAAAAACAGGCAAGGTGGTCATTTACACCTATTTACCTCAAGGGCCTATGCAGAAAAGCACTTCCTCATTCTTCTCGGTGTCATCGCAGAGGCCCTGACATTTCAGGCAGATCTGAAATTACCAAGCACCAGTGGATGAATCTCTTGCCTCAGGCACCCTGGAACGAGCAGATTACATGTCCAGGGTATCAGTTTTTCATTCTCGGTTCGAGTAGATTCAATAGGCTGTTATTAAAACCAGGAACAGCTTGTAAACCTGGATTTTGGTGCAGCAGGGGGACATTAATCACAACATCGCTTAGAACGAAATGAAGTCGAGATGTTAGAATCTGTACCAAGGTCCAGTTTTAGACCTACTTGTGTTTAATACAGCAGTTGTTTTTTTATAATGTTTTCTTAGTGTTTGTGAGGGAAGCGAGGTAGTTACACAAGAGTACAGCCATTATGCACTCTATAACCCTCTGTAAACTTGAACACAATCAAGATGTCATCGTCATCATCTTCAGTAGAGATGTTATCGTGAGAAGATAAATGTGTTTGTTGTGACTGGCTGCATACACCAGACCAGGCTTAACTTTCAAGCGACCAATTAGGCATAACATTATGACCACCTGCCTATGTTGGTGACGATTTTTGCTGCCTCGTCGCACATTAAGAGAGTTAACTTCTTCAGCAGTTTGAGGCTACAGGAGCTTATCTGTTGGATCGGATCACACGGACCAGCCTTCGCTCCCCAAGTGCATCAATGAGCCCATGGCTGCCCACGACCCTGTCGCAGGTTCACCACTGTTCCTTCCTTGGAGCCCCTTTTGATAGATTCTGACATCAAACTCGTTCAAATCCTTCTGATTGCTCATTTTGACTGCTTCTGACATCAACTTTGAGGACAGAATGTTCACTTGCTGCCTAATGGATCCCAACAGGTGCCTCATGATGAAGCGATAATCAGTGTCATAATGTTATAAATGTTATGCCGGGGCAGTGTATAATGCAGCTGGTTAGGTGAGGAGGTGGTAGCTTAGTGGTTAAGGCTTTGGATGTTGGATCTGAAGGTCATGAGTTCAAATCCCAGCTGCATCAATGATATAAGTCACTCTGGATAAGATCTTCTGCCAAATGCCATAATTGTACCATAAACATAAAACAGATTTTATTTTTCAGCGATGGGGAAGTGCAAGTTTAGTGATACTCGGTTTGAATTTAGGACTCGGTTAAGGCCAGTTGCTTACAGCGTATTTGTGTGGTGTTGTTTTTTTTTTTATGTCAAACAAGGTCTTACATTTAATTCGTAATGGTCTTGAAAAGGTCATAGAAGGTTTTAAATTTGACTCGGTGAAACCTGCGGAAAACCCTGTAATGAATTCAGATCATAAGTTATGCAACTGATTGATTTTATATTTAATGTAACATTCGAGCCACTCCAGTATCGATCGCTCCTTCCTTTCAGATGCCGGGAACGAATTTGTGCTTTGTGGTAGCTGAAGGTAGGAGAGATGTGAAGGAGGGATATTAGCATAGCCGTAGCATGACTTGTCAATTATGTATTGCTTTTAGGACTTCCCAGACTTGGAACTCTTGATGCATTTTCAGTCCTGTCAAAATTAACCCATAGACATTGCCCTAAGCCTTTTTTTTTAAACAGCCCAACAACATACTTAAAAAAAAAAAAAAGCTAGCCTTGGGCATCAACTTTGATTATTAAGTAGAATTTTGATGTGAACAGAGCACTCTAAATCCATTTATCACAAATGCACAGTTGGGACTAATATATGGATGTGATTTCCATTTGAATAATGCATTTAAGCAAATGCAAAATGAAATCCAGGCAGAGTGCCTCATATTTTGTATTGTTCCCAGTCCCAAAGTTGCTCCTGGAATGCAGATCTACATCAAGCCATTTATATTTGGCATGAATGTCCTTCTTCACAAGTATTTGTATATATGCTATAAAGAGAAAAATCTGTGGACACCTCACCATAAGATTTGTATGTGGTATTTGTAACATCTTATTCTACATTTAGACCTCATTTGGTGTTTTTGCACTGCAACTCGTTGCCTTGTACTTGTACATGTGTACTGACATAAAGTTGAATCTAATCTAATATATTCTAATCTAATCTAATCTAATCTAATAACTTCCACTCTTCTGGGAAGAGGTTCCACTAGATTTTGGAGTGCGCTTGTGGAGATTTGTGAAGATTCATTCAGCCAAATGGGTGTTAGTAAATTCAGGTACTGATGTACTTGAGGTGAGGAGACCTGGGGTTGTGTTCCAATTCATCCCAAAGGTGTTCAGCAGGATCTCTATAGCAGGAGATCTACCAGGGAAAGCATATTTTCATGAAGCTGGCTTTGTGCACAGGGGCTTTGTTTTGCTGGAAAAAGGTTTGGGTCTCCTAGTTTAATAATTGAATGAAAAATGTAATACCACCGAAAAAGGCTGGAAAATGCAGGTGTTCCAGTACTGTCCATATATGTGTTTTTTCTTCTTGTAATTTCGGCAGTAATTTCGACATAATCTGTAAGTAAAACAGTTGAGCCACCCAAATTGCAAACTTATCAGCAGTTAGGTGATGTAATAAAGGAAATGTTTCACAGTGATGAACTCTGACTTGGTATTAGCTTCACAGAAAATCATTTATAGTTCCTAGTGATTAGCAATACATATTCGCTTATATGAGAGTTTAGAGTCTGTTTTAAGATGTCTGAGTTACGAGTGATATGACTTCATTTTGCACTAGATCAGAGGCAAGGAGCAGTATTAATGCTAAACTGCTAAGCTTAATATATCAAAACTATGGAATGCCAATCAGGTACAATGTTAAATACATAGATATGACACTATTTATTGCTAAATAGTTAGCTAAATATCATTACCAATGTATTTATTTCACTTTCACATTGAAAGTGACCATTTTAATTTAAGAGATGGACTGAATTTTAATGATCACTTGTTTGTCTGGTCAAGATTAACATGAGATTGGCCGAAATTGTGTATGTTATATCCCTTTTAAGTATCTTCATCAACCAAATCTAAATATGAGAAACATTCTCATGAGATTATTGACTTCCCCAGACACAAGGCCGACAGATTCCCAGTTGCTATTAAGACTTCCAGTTAAATGTAAAACACATTTTTTGAGGAAACATGGGCTTTTCACCTCCCAACGGTACATTTCTAAACAATCCCACAACTTTAGAAATAAAAAACAAAACAAAGAGATAAATACAAAAGCAGTCTAAAAAAAAATTTCCAGTCAGACATCAAGCGCAAATATCTCTGTTCGTAACCCATGAGTATAAAAAAGCAACCGCTCATCGCTTTCAACATTCAGATTTATACATCCCTGAGGATGAGCTGCTCGCATTGTGCTTTTATCCAACTTGTGGGTCAAACGACAATTGCAAACATAACCCGTTACTTCTCCTTTTTTTTTTTTGCAGGGCCTCCAGTGTAAGACGTGCCTAGGCATATATTTTTTTCCGCATTCTTTCGTAATTTAATTAAGAAGAATGATGAATTCGTGATTTTACAATCAATTAGATGATTCATTTTCTTATTATTGCGTAGTTGTTAAATCATATGCACATTAGTGTGACCTTAAAGCCAGTCGTCTTTTTTATAGTTTACCAACTACAGAGACATGCTTCCATCCCCTCCTCCTTCATCTCCTCCTCTTCTTGCTTAAAGTGTCCTGTGCTATAAATACCCTTTGCGTACTGCTGGGCCTGCCACCAAGGCTGTAATTTCTGCAGTCATTAGAAACCTAATCGCAGTAGACACGTCGGCCTCGAGACTGTCGCTGCAGCTGTGGAATGTGACTAAGAGCAGCTTCCATGCCGCCCATCGCTCTCCTCGGCCTCCCAGCGTGACTGCTGGGAAGGAACCACATCAGACACTGCAGATCTGGAGACTGCGGTCCTGTTTGAATCAGGATCAAGTCCGGGTTGAACGACGCAGTTGGGAGTTCTCGGTTGCGAAACCTCACCGTTAACAGTGTGCGCTTCTGTCGTCTTGTTGGATTTGGAGCCGATAGCGTGCAGTTTTTTTCTGTGCCAAACAAGAGCAATCGTTGCCGGTTAACTTGCGGATCAAGAGGCCGACTGTGGTCCGTTGTAGCCTCGCCAGAGACTTGACAAAGTAGCATTGATTGATCCACGAGACACGTCGAGAGCAGCCTCTTGCTTTTGATGGGCTGCCGCAGAGCCTATGCTGTAGAACAGCTGCTTTCCTCTCTCTCTTTCTGCTATTTCTGCTAGAGACGTTCTGCTATTTAATAAGCAACCTTATTATGCTTTTAGCCACTTTGGGAATGTACAAGTCAATTAGTCTAACCTGAAGATCAGCCCCCCTGGCACTAAATGAAGCGAAGTTAAAAAAGCTCCATGTCAGAGTGGAAACGAATGCCTGCTCCAGTTTTGTCTAATGCACCATTTCTTATTCCAGTGACGTTAATTGCTCAGGACAGTAGCACCTAATGCCCCGTAATTAATGTCTTGCCACCACAAAGCACTTTCTTTTCCCAGCTGTAAATGAACCATTGATAGTCTGCGCGATTGATTATTATTGTTATTATTAATAATAATATTATTTTCATTTTTTCGCCTGGGTGTTACAATATTTCCAGTTTCTGTCTCACCTAAGGTGTTCAAAAACACTAGGGGCGAAAAAAAGCTCCCTGGGCACAGTTTAACGGCGATCATAAATTCGCGCCTTCCATTTTTTGAGTAATTCCCATGCCAGGGTAAGAAGCTTGCTTTGTCAGCAAAAGGGAGAGAAAATAATGCCACCATCTGTGTCGCCAGATGCTTCGATCCTAATAAAAGTGCTTAGAAAAGAAAATATATTCTACAATATAATATATAGTACATGTCATGTGGGGTACTGTACAGTATATCTGAGGAGTAAAGCCTAAGTGTACATTATGTTATAGGAAAATAATGAGCAACAACAGGAGGATGTGATGCAGCCAGGTACTGTTAGTACTGCATTGTAATTTTGATCTATTTACGATTGCTTTTAATGTGGTGGAACATCTCACAAACGGGTTAGTGCTAACGAGTAAGTACAGCGCACATGCACTGAAAATCACAAATGTATTTACAAATTGAAATCAGAACCGTTATGTACCTTTACAGAATATCCCAAACATTTAACATATTTAAATATTGTTAAATATCATAGAAAGTGAAACTTTTGTAGGGGGGTTGGATTTATTCACACGTTAAAAATATTTATTTATAAGTCATTGAGCACCCCCATATTACCAAAATGGCATGGTCCTCATTTTAAAACACCTTATTAGGCTCTTTTCTTTTTTCTTTTTTGACAGATAAAAAAAACAGATTCAATCAGACAAACCTCAAACACATTGGTGATTGGTGGAAAACACTGCTGGGCCCTTGAGTAAGGCCCTTGACCCTCAACTGCTTAAGTGTATGAATGAGATAATTGTAAGTAGATATGACCCTTCAAGAGCCCCTGCATTTGGCACAGCCTGATCTTAAATGAGGTGGTATCAAATCAATTCGAGACTAGTTTTGTATCAGATGGCAGTAAAAGGCTGCACTCACAGTCACAGGGAGCACCGACTTTCATAAGTTATTGCGCCACAAGATATCAGTGTGCTCTGTTTCAGTCCAGCGTTGCAAATAAAGAGCCTCAGAAAGAGAGCCTCCAAGCAGAGACGAGTGGAAGGGTCGCTGAACAGTAATTGAGCGCGGGCAGGCGCCAGAGAAAGGCGTCCCAAAACCGCAAGACTGTGGGTGGGCCGTGGCGTGGGAGGAAAATAAAAGCTCCGCTTGGTCTTTCTTTCTTCCAGCGCGCAACCAGTGGGATTTGTTACAGACACCATTTTGAATATCAGCGCAAATCGCAGAATGTGCTTGACACGCTCTGAAAAAAGACTTCCAGGACACGTTCCTGAAGTGGCAGGAACGCTGGGAGCGCTGTATTGCAGTACTTGTATAGTCAAGGCGACTATTTTGAAGGTTGATAGTGTGTAGATAAATAAAGTACTTTCTTGTAAACAGAGCGAGTCTCAAAACTTTTTGTTACCACCTCGGATATAAACAACCAGCAACGCCACCCAGCCAAACTATACTACACCACAGCACAGCACACACACACACACACACGTGCACACACACACCAGCAACTGGTCCGCAAGAATATTTTCAAAAAGAAACCGGTTTGTGGTGTACTAAAGTTTAGAAACCGCTGGTGTACCGTTTGCTTACACATCGTTCTCATAGATGAGCAGGAGCAGCACTGGTATCTTTCTACATCAAGTAATAATGCAACCTCCTCGTTGTAGGCTCACAGCTAATGAGCCACCACTGTTTCCAAAACCGCTGTGTGACAGTTTGATTGTTGTGATGGGAAAAAAAACCAGATTACTTTTTTTTTTTTTTTTTTTGTATGAACACGGGCACTTAATCTGCAAGTCACCGTTTTTATTCCAACCATTGTGGGGTTTTTTGTTCGTTTTTTTTCGGCAGTTGAATTCTGTAAATAATAGAGGATTGCAGGTAAATATGGAAACATCGACGGATTTCAATATTTCTTAATTCGACATTTATTAGCTGAATATTTCTGCTCTATTTCTGTTTTAGAGTTTCTAAACGTAAAGCATCTTAAATGTCAGACAGAAATGCTAAAATATAGCACTATAATATAACCACAGGAAGACAAACGGCCATTGGCCCTGGATCGGGTTGCTTGAAGTGCATCTCTCTGAATAAGCTCTTAATATCGAGCATGCGGAGGATTATGGGTAATTAACAGGGTGTGGTGCCTCTTTAAACAAAGCAGCATTTTGCACCATGCATCTCATCTCACTTTCTGGTTTCATTCAGACTGAAAAACATGCCTGATTTGATCACTGTTCTCTATAACCCTGGACATTTCAGGCTCAGTGGCATCAAATGTAATTCGTTACTGTACTTAAGTAGCTTATTCACGTTTCTGTACTCGAATATCGTACTTTTCACTCAACTAAATTGTCGAATTCAGTTTTATTTATGAGGATAAAAACGTAACTGGTCAAACACACAGCGATCTACCAATCAGGGTCGAGCGCTCGCTCTGTTTTAAACTTGTTTTGATTGGCGCTCACACATCAGCATCAGTTCCACAGCAAGCAGAACATTTAGACAGGAATAAATGATGAAGAAACTCCGGACTCGAACTCGCCACAACTCACGTGATCTAATTTACGCAGTCGGTGTGCTGAGAGTCACAAAGTCTTTTCACATAAACTGAGTTGAGTCTTGTGACAGAAATGATAATAGGAACATTATACCTGTAATAAATCATAGTATTTGGGATACTTAAGTACATTTGAAGGCAAATACTTTTGTGCTTTTATTCAAGTGAAAGTTTAAAGGGACACTTTTACTTTGCTGGAGTCACATTTTACAGAGTGGATCTCTACTTTTACTTTTCTCACCAGTGCTCGTCACACCCAGAACAGGAAACCACTGCTATCTTAACCAACTGTTCGACACACAAGCATGACGTTGCACTGAAGTGGTTTTGCTCTTATTTTTTTTCAGATGATCCAGACGAGCCGGATGCTCTTGGAGAACTCAGACGGTGTCTACGAAAGGATACACCAAGTGCAGAAAGCAGGTGAGCGTAGGGAATTAGAGTGAGAGAGGAAGAGAGACAAGAAACAACGTGTTCCATGACAGGGCACTTTTCCCAGAGCGCTAACGATTGCCGTTCCAAGAGTGCAGAAATGGACAAGTCCACACACAAACACGCGCACACACACACACACACACACACACACACACACACACAAGCACAAAGTTCAACAAGGGGGTAAAGAGAAATCTAATTACGCTTCATGGTTTGTTATTTAAGCTTTCTTTCCTTTTTATGATCTTTTCCTAATAGAGTGATGACCTGCTTTACAACGTTTCAGAATTCAGAAGTACTTCTTTTCCCCTCTGTTGTCTAATTAGGGTTGCAAAAGGGTAAACCTGCATCGCTCGAGCAGGCGCAATGCTATCAAAGCCACGCAAACCTGCGACGAGTTGAACAGCTGCAAACCTCAATCGGCCGAGGCGAGCTCAAGTCGTGTTCACATGAAAGGTGACTGACGCAGAAGAAAGGCGCAGTGCCTTTTATTGGCCGTCCGTTTCGTTCCTAATCGCCTTTCATGGCCTCTAGGGTCCGGTTCGCGTTTCGACCTCTTTCACGGGCTTCGCTTGTGGTTGTCAATGTTGTTGTTTTTGTTCTTTTGAGCTGCAAAGAACAGAACAAAAACGTGATGAATAACGGAGCGAGGAAATGGCACGCTAGCACTAAAGCTTGCGCTCCGGCCGTGCCGTTTTGTAAAGCGGTTAATAACAATAGCCTGGGGAAAATTTCTGTTGGTGTAAGACGTGGCTTGACACGTTGGCCTGCTGCAGCACCACATTAAAGTAGAAACATGCTTACGGGATTGTGGAAATTTCCTCTTGTACGAAATGCAGTACTGTTTAAGGGAAAGATTAATGTACAGATATTACAAAAAACTTCAAATGCAAAATGGTGAGGGAATAAGTGCTTATAGAGCTGCTATAATGTACGAGGTGGTTTAGAAAAGTTTTAAGACTTGCTCTGTTTTTCAAGAAAGTACTGTATTTATCTACATTTACATATTATCGCCTTTAAAACAGCAATACAGCGCTCCCTGCGTTCCTGCCCCTTCTGGAATGTGTCCTGGAAGTGTTCTTTTCAAAGTTTTCCAAGCACCTTATGCGATTCACCCAGGATCTCTTCACTGCGTCAAAACAATGATCTCTCAGCTGGATCTTTGTCTCGAAGTCCTCGGATGTCCTCAAATCTGGCGAGTAAGGTGGGTGTGGAAGTGAGACCTTCGCCGATCATCATGCATGAGTTGCCGAATGGTTTCGACATTTTCGGGGGTTGAGATCGTTGGTCTTAAATTCTCGTCGTCTTCCAGTGATGTTCCTCCGCTCTCAAAGACACCAAGTCTGCAGAAGACGCCAAGCAAAGTATGATGATGAGACGCTCAGCCGCAGTAAGACATTCGAATGGTGTAAACGTTTTAAAGATGGCCGTACCGCCATCAGTGATGATCCCCGTTGTGGTGGTTCCCAGGCCACTGCATTATTTTCTTGTGAATTGACAAATCTTTTTATGCCGAATCTTTCTGTTAGTTAAACGCTGGGATAGTTTAAAAATGCATAGAATTTTTTTCCTTTATTTTTATAAAACTCAAAAGTCCCAGTTTGGCTTGAATGTCCCTTTTTAAAATAAATACATTTGTTCTTTTTTTTTGCGTATTCCTATCAACACACCACAATTCGAAAAAACATTCCCGCATTAGCTAATAGACTGATCTGTTTACAGCATCTGAAGTTCATGAGCAATCCCGTTAGACAAATGAGTTCCTTTACTAGAAATAAAAGGAATAAACAAATGACAAGTGAACCGTAAGTCTGTGCTGAACATTACAGAGTCGAAGTCTGTCAAAATATTCAGCCGCATTCAGTTCCTGTTTAACACTTTGCACATGTACGTCGCGAATAATTGCTTAATAAGCACTGGTCCAAGCTGACGACAGTGAGCTGTAAATGTGTTTGTTATACAGAATGTAAAACAGAAGGCGTTTATACAGGCTTTTATCGCAGCTTCAGAGTCCATGGTCTGAGAGAAAAAAATGTGCTTTGAAACTCTGCCAGTGGTCAATAATGTAAAATAAATGATAAATAAAACCTGTAAGGAAAAGCCGGTTTTCTACAACACAAGCCTGTTGGAAGACTGTAAGACGTACATCTTCGTTCATCTGATAATGTCTTGACTTAGCCTTGTCAGTGGAGGAGCACCAGCCAAGAAATAACACATCACTACCTGGTCGACTGTTGCTGTTGCTAGGTTACCGTGACTGGCAGCTGATCAATCCGACAGGTCGGCAGAGGTTCCCATCGATTTAGGTTGATGGAACTGTCAGAACCGATTAAGCGTTCACACATTAAGCTCTTTTTCTACCGCGAACCCAGACATTTCTTTTGTTAATCCATTTTAATTGACAGGTTTTACCATTAAAATCTTCATCTTTCAGTTCATTACATTGAACTCTATTAAAAGCTACTCACATACCAACCTTTTCTCCGGTAAACCGTGCCACTCTCATTTACAATATAACTCCATGTCTACTAAAGAAAGACAAATGCTGTTGCTGATGTTTATTTTTCTACTCCTTTACACAATCACCTTGAAACTTCAGCCGAGAAGGCAGCAACAGAAATGCAAACGAATGCCTTTTCTTCCATTCAGATTACATTCTTTTTTAATCCATTAACTAAATAGAAGACAAGCCGAACCTCGTCCATTTACGTCGTATGGTATCAGACGGCCTGTCAGTCTACCGTGCTAGCGTTCACTACAGAACTTCTGGGTGACCAGCGAACACTGAGAGTAGGAGTGATGGTGTGTTAGATGTGCACCAGTCATGATGCAGATGGAATGCATTAACAATGTGGTACGGTCTCTCACGGATAGCACGATCTACCTAAAAACTTTTAGGGAATTGTTTTCATGGAGCTTTATGTTGAAATAATTATATTTATTGATTAAAATATAATTATTATAAATTGAAGTAAAATGTTAATACTGCACAGTACTGTATACATAGCATTTTTGGGGTGGCGTCCGTATATCATGGGCAGGTTTAGAACGTAACCACGGCGATAAACTGGGAATTACTGTAATACCGGTAGCAGTATTAGTAAAAGTTCTTGTAGTGGTGGTATTTCTGGTAGCAGTGTTATTTTTTTGTAGTAGTAGTAGTAATAGGAAAAGAAGTAGTAATAGTAGTTGTATTACTGGCAGCAGTATTAGTATTATTAGTTGTAGTAGTAGTATTGCTGGCAGCAGCAGTACAGGTAGTCCCCAAGTTACGATGACTCGACATTTTTACGATGACGATAGCGATTCGACAATACAAAAGTTTCATGCCAAAAACAAACGTAACAAAGTATAAGTGGTACAATATGTTGGCACTAATGTTTTGCTAAATTATGTACTGTAATTGGTTTAATCATGAACCAGTGATGGTACACCACCCCATACTGATCATCATTTTTTATGATTCCTGAGTAGGCTAGGCCACATTTCGACTTACAATATTTTCAAGTTACAATAGGATCATTCTAACGCATCTCTATTGTAAATCAGGGACTACCTGTAGTAGTAGTAGTAGTAGTAGTAGTATAACAGGCAGTGTTATTAGTAGTAGTAGTAGTGGTATTACTGGCAACAGTATAAGTAGTAGTACTTTTAGTTGTAGTACTAGTTCATGTAGACCAGCAAAGATCTTTGGTTAGAAGGACCTGGTAGACAACAAACATACAAAGTTTTTAATTTATATCAGTAAAGATTATTCAGTGCAACCTCAAGGGTGCAACAGTGGCATTATGAGTAAGTAAAAAAACGAGCATCTTTGTGCTATTTGAAAAGGAATGTGATGTTATGTAACCTTGGGAATTTAACTAATGCCACATCAGTAGTTCTCCAGAGGGTAACAAAGCAATGTCAGTATTACACACTTGTACAGCTTTGCCTCTCTGAGTGATTCAGAAGGCCCTCGGGGTAATGTGGAATGCCAAACACAAGATACACTTGTTGCGCCGTAATTTCATTTGGATGCCTGGTGTCTCCTAAAATAATACTTCAGATGTGTCATTTGTAAGAAAGCTCTCTAATTCAAGCACAAAATAAAATCAATCTCTGCCAGCACTTTCGACAAAACGAGACGTTTCAGACGGCGTTTCATCAGTTCACCGGAGGAATGGGTTAGCAAGGCTTGTTTTCACGCTAGCTAGAACCGCCTGCTTAATTACAGAGCAGTTCCAAACGACATGACCAGTGCATAATGTTCTATGGTTGGAATTCGCTGGAAATGTTTCATCAAGGGCTCAAATGGAGTTTCGTTTATAATGCTCAGGAAGCACAGATCGCCTTAACGACTTGCGCTGTTCAGCATTACTTCGATTCAAGGATGTTTTTGCAGGACCTGAGTAAAATGCAGGAAGCAGGAATGTGTCTGAGGTCCATTTTAATCGACTTTATAAGAACTTTTTGAAAGAAAATGCTAATTATCCTGGTTCCATTAACTGCTTCTATGCAAATGTTGTGCAGAGTGAAAAGAAGATTAGATCATTGAAAGAGCAGTATGCAAATAGAAGAGCTTCCTTCTGAATTAACACTTTGATTTGTGCAGTTGTTTTTTTTTATTATAATTTTATTATTATTAAAGTACAAAATGTTTTTATTTATTTTTAGTTAGATTTCATGTTGTGAAATGCCCTTTAAAACAAGCTAGTTTATGTTGTCACTTACATTACAGCAGCTGTAAACAGCCATTCCCATATCATCCTTAATTTTCCTTCAGTCCTCTATCCTGAAGATGTTCCCAGGGTGGAATCGTAACTTGAAAATAAATATGTAAAGAGTAGTATAATGTCATATATTAATAATTTAGCTAAACAGAGCAATTTGCAGTACCCTACTGTAACTATACAGTATATATATAAAAACTATAAACTACTGTACAAATGATACAGTATAAGTGTATAAACTATAAACTACCGTATAAACCATACAGTAGCAGCGGGTGCGTGGATGAGAGGGCAGAAGACAGGAAAAGTGGATGGAAGGATGGAAGGAAAACAATAGACAGGAAAGTGGAAAAAAGGAGGGCGGAAAGGAAGGAAGGGAAACAATAGACAGGAGAAGTGGAAAAAGGAAGGAAGGAACGAAGGAAAGAATAAAGGAAGGAAAACAATAGACAGGAAAAGATGAAAAAGGAGGGAAGGAAGGAAAATAATAGAAAGCAAGGAAGGAAGGAAGGAAAACAATAGACAGGAAAGTGGAAAAAGGAAGGCGGAAAGAAAGGAAGGAAGGAAGGAAGGAAGGAAGGAAGGAAGGAAGGAAAATAATAGACAGGAAAAGTGGATGGAAGGAAAATAATAGAAAGGAAGGTGGAAGGAAGGAAGGAAGGAAGGAATGAAGATAAAAGACAGGTAAAGAGGAAAGAAGGAAGGAAATAAATAGACAGAAAGGAAGGACGGATGGAAGGAAGGAAGGAAGGAAATAAATAGACAGGAAGGAAGGAAGAAGGAAGGAAGGAAGGAAGGAAGGAAGGAAGGAAGGAAAGTAGGAAGATAATAGACAGGTAAAGACGAAAGAAGGAAATAAATAGACAGGAAATGTGAAAGGAAGGAAGGACGGATGGGCGGACGGACAGCTGGTGTTGTGAAGCAGCGAGTGACACTAGACATACAGTACTTCAGAGTATAAGCTCTTATAGTTCTATAGTTATTATGCTGAGAATCTCAGCTGATTTTCTGCTGGATTGTACCACAGGTTTGGTTTGGACACTTGAGTTCTTCAGAGCGTCAAGGTGAGACACTCGGCGTGCGACGAATGATTTTAAAAACGTGTCATCGATTTAATGCAAATCTCTGATCTAACTTTTCGCAATTTCCATTTTGTGAGAGTTTCTCAGTTTTCCTTGGATGTAAGCGTCTCTGTACAGAGCATGCATTTACTGCAGAGCTGCGTTTGAATTATGCGTGGAGTATTTCCCACCCTCGTCCTACAGTATGTTGCTAGGCAACTCCTGCCACGAGAGGCATGTGCTGCCAGTCCCAATCCTCAGCACAGTCATGCGCTATTAAATCCGGCAACACCTCTTCTCGCTTATACACATCGCAGAGGTTAACACACATTAGACCCGATCAGTAATCATGAAGCGTGACATTCAGGTTCCCCCGATAACGTCTTCATCTTGTGAAGATGATAAATCACCTGCCCTCAGAGAGACCGCGGCGTCATTGATCAGACTTCTCAGGGACAGCGTAGAACTCGTTTATAGCACAGTGGTCAAGCGCCTTGAGTTTTGAGATGCATTTTGTTTTTTTTACTTTTTCAGTTTTTTTTCTAGTCCTCCACACTCACACACACACACAGACCGATTTTGACCCAGACGCATTAAAAAAGATTAGAAAGCATTCTCTCAGCATCTATCATGTACAACTGAGAAAGAAAGGATGAAAAGGTTAAAAAAAAAGGAAATAAAACTCTCTAGGTGACAAAGCCGTTCTATTTTTCCTGCTTCGTCACTAATACTGTCTGAAAGGATTCCTTGTCTTTTCTGCTGTGTACACACTCTTTTCCTTCTCTATGCTTTTTCTCCATGCTATATTCCTTTTTTTGGTCGTGTTTTCTTACCGTACGAGTGTATCAGCTACCCTTTTTTTTACATGTCTTCTTTGCCTGAACACTCCAGATTTTTCACCTCCATGCTGGATTTTTTAAACAGCAAACACAACATGGTTGAGTGGAGACACATGACTGGCGCTAATCCTAACCAATGTAATAAACTTTTTTTTTCTGTAACACGATCGGGGAAATGCAATGCCATACAATGTTCATACAAAGTCATGCTGGATGCAGATATTTTTATTTATTTTTTGGCTCAGCTGCCAGGAGAGGTTTTACAATGTCTATGGGAAGTGAGGTGGGTGCAAAGCAGCCGGTTTTAAACTGCTGATGCTGGCATTTTTGTTTTTGGTTACAGCGGAGCTTCGAAAACCACATAAGAGAAATCAGTATAGATGCATTAGTGAGATACACAGATTTGCATTGGTGCATCGGCATTAAAGTTTACGACGCGATGCATTGATTTTTCAAAAGTGTGCATCAGATACACATTGGCATTTGTATCACATTGCATTGTTTCATATATCTAATATATATATATATATATATATATATATATATATATATATATATATATATATATATATATACAGTACAGACCAAAAGTTTGGACACACCTTCTCATTCAAAGAGTTCTCTTTATTTTCATGACTATGAAAATTGTAGAGTCACACTGAAGGCATCAAAACTATGAATTAACACATGTGGAATTATATACATAACAAAAAAGTGTGAAACAACTGAAAATATGTCATATTGTAGGTTCTTCAAAGTAGCCACCTTTTTCTCAGATTACTGCTTTGCACACTCTTGGCATTCTCTTGATGCCTACTTTGAAGCACCTACAATATGACATATTTTCAGTTCACTTTTTTGTTATGTATATAATTGAAAATAAATAAAGAAAACTCTTTGAATGAGCAGGTGTGTCCAAACTTTTGGTCTGTACTGTATATATATTAGATCGATATTAGATCATACATCGAAAAATCTGATGTGAAGTTTAGTATTTAATCAAAATCACACTGTTACAAATGAACACTCAATGTATGAGTATGTTGTTGCTAAGGCAGTCGTTCGAATAAAAGTAAGAAATAACGTTCCTGTTTTTCTGCTTTGTTTTTTCCAGCTATGGAGTTCCATGAGAATCTTAATACCATGGCAGTGAAGGAGGGCCTGAAAGGCAGAAAGCTCCACAAGGCAGTGGAGAGCTTCTCCTGGAACATAACTATTCTAAAGGTGAGCACTGCATACACTGTATCTCTTTCTTTCTGACCTTTTCTTTTTTTTCTTATCTTTACTCCCTATTTACTCCCTCAGGCTTTTTCTTTACGCCCCCTCGTTTTCTTTTGCTCTCACTTTACACTCCTGTACAACTGAACTGCCCAGGGCTACACATTCCTTAAGTTACTGCTACCTCTTCTGCAGTATGCTACCTGCCACAGGTATTATTTATGGGAAGTTGTCTCCCAATAGGCAACACGAACCAGAGGTTTGAGTTATTTATTTATTTTACAAGAGAGTTTTTTTTCTTTAAGGGTGGATTAATTAGGTTTCATGTTCAAGATATTAGTTGAAACCCCTTGTGGCCTGGCATGGAACTGGCCAGCAACCACCCAATGCATGATTTGTTGTTACAGTAGCTGGCTTCCTAACTTGGAGCGAAAACATACTCAAGCCGTAACACGGCGCTTTGCCGTTGTGCCATTCATCTAAACCGTTTATCTGACATTTCACACACTTCTGTCGTAAGACGCTTTCAGATTCCGACGATCCAGCTCGAGCCGGTCTGAATGATGAAGCAGATCTCTGTTTTGACACCAGGACAAACTAACAATGATATCCCCAGTCTGAAATAAAAGAACCAGCTGCTTTCTGGGGTGTTTTAGGATAATGCAGGAAAGGCAGCTGTTTTATCACAGCATTTCAATGTGTCATAATAGATGCAGATGTAACGTGGACAGTGAGTGGCCGTGGAGATTTGGTTCACTCGAAATTGAAAGTTTCAGTGGTCTGCCCTGTAATTAAATCCACTTAATGATGAATATATGAGACCTTTCCACTGTAATAATGACTACTTAGCCCTAAACACAAATCGCATTTGCATGTGCTAATTAAACATTACACTACGTGCGTAAGCCACCCTTCGATTAAAGCGCACTCGTTTTCCCGGAAGGTCATTCCTGTTGTTTATCCTGGCAAAGAACTTTACATAATTAATTGGAGAGCGTGGCCAGAGAGAGCGAGTCAGTAAATGGTTTTCAGGTTGTTCACCAGTGAAATCTGTCAACTTCGCAGAGACTTTAAGTGCTACAGTGTCTTGTTAGATTGGATGGATGTTCGAAAAATCTATTCCTTCGACAGTTTCAGTATGTAATGTGCCTGAAGTTCAGCACTGATGGGTTTTTTCCCCTCCTTTCTTATTGAATTACACATATTTGTTTTTGCATAGCCAGTTTGCAAGCTGCATTCTGTTGCCATAGGGATACACAAAATTTCAGTCATTACGACTGTTCTTGCTAGTGTCCTAATAGAACAATAAAAAAAAAAAAAAATTTCATATCTGGTTGTTTTTAATTGAATTTTTTTCTTCAGTAGAAACACTAATAATTTAATCAAATGACAATTTTAGCCTTTTCCTGATTCCGTGTTCGAGTAGCTTTGTATGCGTCTTGCATTTCTCCATATGTATTGCTGAAGTCCTGTTTCTCCATATGTAATGCTGAGCGTTTCGCTGCTGTGTCTCCAGGGTCAGGGCGACCTGCTGAAGAACGCCCGGGACGAGGTGCTGGAGAACCTGAAGCAGGTGCATTACGCTGCACTCGCCTGCAACCTAGCCAAAGGGGCAACTTTGTCGGGCTCTGAGTCCAGATTCCGGCGCAGCCTGGGAGCCATTCCAGAGAGGGTGTCCAGAGAAGAGGACGCCAGCGATAATGAGGAGAACTGAGGGCTTGTCAAATTTTTCCAAAGCCCTGCTGAGATTGTGACATTACAGGAAAGAATAGAGTGATTCAGGGATCAAGAAGAAGCCAGGCTGTTAAATAATCGGTATCTCTTCTACACTTTTTACAGTATCATTCCATACGTTGGGCCAAAGTGCCTCAACAAACTTCACCAAATCCTGCCCCAATCCCCAACCCCAAACCTCAATCCTCAGGACAGGATAAAAAAAAAAAAAAAGGACTACTTTTCTTTCCAGAGCCTGCTGATTGCCTTGCTAGTGTGCTGGCACAGTGTCGCGATTCACTGCGGTGTTGAACTCAGATGTGCACTTAACGGAGCCTCGCTCCGGGACCTTCTCGAAGCACAACACATTTAGAGGACCCAAAACTGGAGCCGAGAATGATTCGAAACGAGAGAATTGAGAGTCGAGCTGTTTACAATGACAAACTAATTCATGTTCTGTCTGCCAAAAACAGTATGTGTATGTATATAAAATATAAATATATGGAGATCTTTTATGTTTTTTCTTTTTTTTTTTTTGCTACGTGCACCATTTTAACGGAGGAGATTTATTTTGTTAAGATGAACAGCGTTGTAAAGAGAATATTTTATTTGTGCAAACACGTGCGAATGTGGAACAGAAAGACGAAGGTGTGCCACTCATGAGTCGGTTGACGAAACACACAATACCATCAAACACAACCGACTAGGATACAAAATGTGTTATAGGTACGTGGTTTACTCCTAGTCACTGTTTCTGGTAATGCTTTGCCTACACGTTTGCTAGAGGAAAACATGTTCTCCGTGTGTTCTGCCAATGCTAAGCCTGCCAATCCCCGGTGTGCATCTCCGGCTCATTTCGTTGGTCGTGCCGATCTACTGTTGCACCCAGTGAACCACTCCCGTTCCGATTTCATCGCCCTACCAGAACGCCAAGAAACGGAAAACAATTTTGTTCGATTCGTTTCCGTGCTGTACGAGTCAGTGTCTTTTTAATTGTAGTGGGAGAATCGGGTTAGTTTTGAAACAAACAAACAACAAAAAGCTGTTTTGTTTTTATGCCGTGAACTCCTGAAAGCTCTGAAATAAACCGTGTTGAATACATCGCCTGTGTCTTACTCTTGACTCCATGTATCTATCTAACAGTAAAAAACATCACATTGAATTTTTGTTGTTTTTTTGTATTGTTACACAGATTGTGAGTAATTGGTGATTTCTTTCTTTCTTGTCGAAGTTGCAGTGTGGTACTGATGCAGGTAAAAGGTTTGCTCTCTCTGTATTTTTTTTACTTTGCTCAGATTGACTACTTTCTGTTTAACCAAAAGTCTAGAGCTGGATAAAGTTTCCATGCAAATGTTTTTTTGGCTCCATTGAACCCAGCTTCATGTCATACTGTTTGGTTTGGTTTTACAATGCTTATAATTCAATTGGATGAGGTGTGTGTGGGATGGAAAACATACTCATAAAACTCTTTCATTAGTCAGGAATACGTTACTGGTAAAGAACGTTCATAGACTTTCGAAAAGTGGGGTTTTGTGAGACAGAGGATGTGGAACCAGTGCTGAATTACTGAAGAGGTTATTATATAATAAAAAAGGTATAATATATGCCGATCAGGCATAACATTATGACATTAGAACATTATGACTGGTGAGTGAATAACGATGATTAACTCTTTATCATGGCACCTATGGGATGGGTGGGGTATATTAAGCAGCAAGTAAATATTTTGTCCTCAAAGTTGATGTGTTAGAACCAGGAAAAATGGGCATGTGTTTGTGACAGATTGTGATGACTAGACGACTGAGTCAGGAGTATTGGTCCAAGGAAGGAACAGTGGTAAACTGACGACAGGGTCGTGAGTGTCCGAGGCTCATTGATGACGAAATTGTTGTTAATGCGTGACAGGTTAGGACTGTTTTGGCATCAAAAGGGGGACCAACGCAATATTAGGCAGGCGTCATAATGTTATGCCTGGTTGGTGTAAGTATTTTAAAGCATTTTGTTATCATAAGAGTGGTAGCTCATTGGTTAAGGCTCTGGGCTACTAAATAGACCCCGCCTTAAACTTATGTTCTGCAGGGGTGCTGTATTATGGTTAACCCCAGGTTCCTAACACTGCTGGGGTATGTGAAAAAAGAATTTCACTGTGCTGTAATGTACATGTGACAAGTAAATAGCTCCTTACAATTTTTGGGAGGTGGATCTAAAAGTCGTGAGGTCAAATTCCAATCACACCAGGCTGTCACTCCTGGGCTCCTGAGCAAGGCCCTTAACCCCATATCTGCTCAGCTGTATGAAGGAGATACATCACTGCTCTGGATAAGGGCATCTGCTAAATGCTGTAAAATTGTATTTTTTGCTTAGAAATTCATCTAGTTGGAATAAATGCAGCTCAATAATTCTATCCAATTTTTGCATGTCAGTTTGTCAACTCGGGTCTACAAGAAATGCTGCAACGTTTCAGTCCCTTCTTGCAGATTTAGTGTCAACTCGCTTTCTCATTAAAATCAAGATAACTTGGAAAACCCATGTCAGTCAGGACCGTTTGTTTTGTTTCACACCTGAGTGTTATCGCTGCTTTCTCACCTGCATGAAAAACCACACTGAGGGGAAAAACACACCAGGGTTTCATTTACCCCGACTGAACCTGTAGAAGGTATGTGTGAAAGCCCTCTAAGATACAGACCTCTCTGTATGCAATCCAATCTTGGCACACGAGTCGATTGAACTTGTGACTACTTGCATTATAAACTGGGAAACATGTGGCACAAGTTTTATTTTTGTACTTCAGTACTGTAACGAGAAGGTCGAGATCAGCCTTGAGTACAAACGGTAAATGGCTTTTATTTTTGAGTACTTGTCAAGGATGGACGAATCAGAGGGTCTTTCTTTTGAATGCAAACTGCACTAAGGAAGTTGGACAATAAAATATTTAAAGATGTATGGAATAATAAATTCTCCTCATGAAGTACGAAATCAAAATTGTAAATCAAGTCGAGTCAAAAAGCTTTTATTGTCATTTCAACCATATATTGTTGACACAGTACACCCCTGAATAGAACTTGAAATAAGTTTCTCCAGAACCCAGGTGCTGCATAAAACAACATAGAGCTATATCACACGGCATAAAGTGCATCGTATGCAACCTGGTGCAAAGAGTGCAAGACAAAAGACTAGACAACACGAGACAACCAGGAGAGAAAACAGAGCACTGCTGTCAGCGTTTTTAATGTTGTTAAGCACTTGGTGATGACACCTTTGAGAAATGATGCACACATGCACACACACACACACACACACACACACACACACACACTCCACCTGGCACACACACACACACACACTCCACCTTCAGGCATTTTCGCTGAATAACACTTGGCATGTACATGTGAGCTTGCAAAACTGCCGTAATAAATAATAGATGCAATGAAAGTCTCAAACAGTTTACTGTCATCCAGGTGAAAGCAAAACGAGCCTTTTTTGTGTTTTTTTTCTTTCCCTGAGAGAACTGAGAGTTCTACAACCTTCACACAGGATCGGAGTGGATCTGGCAGGACAAACACGGCTGCTATTGACCGCAGCGCTGTTCACGGCAGGCAGTGGGGGAAAAAAGCCTGAGGGTGTCTGAATATGGCTTGCTGTCACTCCGAATAAAATCACACTCTTGCTGTCGCCTGTCCTCGGCCTTTATGTGCCACTGAGGGAGACTTCACCTTATTTATGTGGCTACACAAACCACAGGGACGGAAAAAACGGTCGCTGTTTCTTTTGATATCCAATACCAAGGGTTAAACCTAAACCTAAAGATGCTTGGAGGAGACACTAATCCAGCACTGTTGTACTCTCGAAACATGCTCTAACCTGTGATCGACTGGAATCTAAATAATTGAAGAAATTATTTATAGGGTTGGGGACTATATTGTATGGTTTTAGATATAGTGGCATTGAGTAAAAGACAGGAGGTGGAGCTGGAGGTAGCAGAGCTGAAGATGTTGAGGTTTTCGTTGGGAGTGACGACGATGGACAGGATTAGAAACGAGTTTATTAGAGGGACGGCGCATGTAGGACGTTTTAGAAACAAGGTAAGGGAGGTGAGATTGAGATGGTTTGGACATGTGCAGAGGAAGAACATGGGGTATATCAGTAGGAGAATGCTGAGGATGGAGCCACCAGGAAGGAGGAAAAGAGGAAGACCAAAGAGGAGGTTTATGGATGTGGTGAGAGAAGACATGCAGGTAGTTGGTTTAAAAGAGGCAGATGTAGAGGACAGGGGGGTGTGGAAATGGATGATCCGCTGTGGCAACCCTAATAGGAGAAGCAGAAAGAAGAAGAAGATTTGTAGGTTTGGAAAAATTGCAAATAAAATCATGTTAGCTTTACCAGTCCTGTTTTTTTTTCCTTCTGTTTCTCTGCAAGTTTCCATCAGCTTTTACTTACATTTATGAATTTGACAAACATCCTTATCCACAGCGACTCATAACTGAGCAGTTGAGGGTTAAGAGCCTTGCTCAAGGGCCCAGCAGTGGCAGCTTGGTGGTGCTGGGTATTGAACTTGTGACCTGCCTAGCCAGAGTTGACTGCCTTAACCACAGAGCTACCACCTCCCTTTACACATCTGAGAAACCTTGAAGAGGGCTTTTGCATGAGGCAGTTGATTGATGGGAAGGAAACGAGAGGGCGGTGGTTGGTTGCATTAAGGTGGCCACAGTTTGTTTTATTCTGGTACAAAAACAAAAAAAAACAGATGAGGCTTCCACAAATAACTTGCATTGCACAATCAAATACTACAGTACAAACTGCTTGGATGGTTTGAGTTTCTGTGAATAGTTTGGTGGGAAAAAATCACGGTGGAACCGTTTTTCTTTTATTTCCCTACTGTATCTGTGTAGAAAATCAGAGGTGTATCTAGGAAAGCTTGGCCCTTTTTAAAGCTTGTTAAGGTGGTCAATTAAATAGTCGTTTTGCCTTTTAGATGATCGGCAGAAGACAGATGCATCCATCAACTGATCTCTTTGGTCTCCTGATCTTTTCAAAATCATCAAAAAATTTTCAGGTGATATTTAAGTTGAATATTAAAAAAAAAAGAATTAAAACGAGCTAAAGAAAGAAAGAAATTTTTATATTATAATCCAGGCACTAAAAAGAGGTCCAGAATTATTTTTTTTCCTTTATGATAAATGGGTCTGTCCCTTTCTAAATGTTATTACAATATGAGACTCTAAAGCTTATAAGGATGACTTTGAGGAACACTCGTAGCCGGCTGGTTGTCAGTGTTGTTTTCGAAGTGGACTAAATTAGCAAGGCAGAGATTGTTCCTGACTGCAGGTTTGGATTCTGCATCGGATCAACGCAGTTGAGTGAGCGGAACATTAACAGAACCGGCCAAACACTTGATAACAACGTGAAATCTTATCCAAACACAAAGAGTGCCAGGATGTAGCTCTGCCAAAAAGGCCCGAGTCTGATTTTTCACGTGTGTGTGCATGTGGCTGGACGTGTATATCTGCTGGCCTAAGTGAATTCTGAACATCAGTGGGTTTCATGCCTGATCCTGAATATCCGCACTGGTGTGCTGCAGATTATAAAACTAAGCACGTGTGCGTGCGTGTGTGTGTGTGTGTGTGTGTGTGTGTGTATTCTCACAGGCCAACACTGAGCATATTAGTCAAGTCTAGGCACATAAATTCACATGCTGACCTGGTACCCAAGCCAACATCGATCTCACAATACATTCATTTTATAGCATGGCTTTGTGGTGGCTCGATGGCATGCTATAAAATGAATGTATTGTGAGATCGATGTCCAAACTGACGTCCGATCCTGGGACCTTTTGATTCTACTGCTGATAGTTTTGATTCCCTCATAAACTCAGACTCTGTTACAATCAGCCTCTTTTTCTACGAATCACACTGCCTTTTGTTTAAAAGCCTGAGTCCCTCCCCACCTTGTAGTCTGCCCTTGCTGGCTCTTAATTATTACCATGGCTTTCTCCGTGAATTTTCCCGTTCCCTTTGACTGAAGAGGAGCTGCCGTAGCATGTCATTCAAATCTCCATGTTTACACTTTAGAGCCCTAGAGGCAAACGTTAGCTGTTTTAGATATTTATTTATTTTATTGAGGAGTGTTTCACAATCGGATCGCTGTTCACCTGAACTTTCTTTGTCACCCTGTCTCTCTATGATGTTCAACTTTGAATGCAAACAGCCACCAAGTAAATGCCTAAACATACTGTTAAATAGTGGTGATTTTTATGCCTTTTCATTCCAGGATAAAAAGTCTTTTTGGGCAACTTCTACGCCTTAAAAGAAAAAGCCTTAAGTGTGTGTGTCTGGCTTTTTGCAAGCATAATAAAGTCTCTGCTTATGCTTGTCACTTCATAAAAGGTTTAATGTGGCATGAGTATGTGCAAACATCCATTTTCTGCTTTTAGTGAAAAGCGCCATCCAAAGAGTCGTCATCCTAAAGCTCTTTTTCGAACTCACAGTAAACTTGTGACCCCACCAGCGGAGAAGAATCTGGGACAGGAATCGGATGCCTCCAGCGCAGCATTCTTTTGTGCTTTCCCTGTTCGAACACCAAACTCGAAATAAGCATTCGAAAGAACCGTTAATGCCGGGAACACCCACAACAAAGCGTGTCTTCTCACCAAGACTGGAAATACCCATTCTTTACATATGCTTTAAATATGTTGACTTAAAACCGTAATCCTGTGGGGGTCAAAAATGCATTTCAGCCTTAATAAAAAAAAAATCTAAATGAATTATCAGGGGCACCAAATCTCATGCCATGATTTGTAGCTTGTAAAAGGCAAGGGTCCCAATGCCAGCTTTAGTGCATGATGGTAAAAATCATCACCGGCAGTTTCAACCAATTAGGTGGCGCAAAACCAGCCAAAACAAACAAACTCTTCGATTTAGTGACTTCACGTTAACCCTCTGGGCCATTTTTCTTCTAAAAATGACAGTCCAGGGATTGTACTGTAGCAAGGAGGATGTTTTAACCAACAGAGCCACAGATTAACGGATGGATGGAATTTCTCAGTCAATAATACAATTCTTCCTTGTTTTGGAAAAACAGTACGGGTTTCATTTTTGGGAGGAAGCTACAATGCTTCCCTTTGCAGCACAACAGAGCTCTGTTTGCTCTAATGCTGCCATGGTGGTTGACATCAAAACAAGACTAGCCTCACCTGATATCCTGGTTAACAGAGGGCAGAATGAATTTAGTGGCTTCTATCACTGATCTACTGTAGACCAAAGATCTACTCGATCCTGATGTCTGTCTCGTCTTTGTTTAATCATTGGCGAACAGCGGTGGACAGTATTGAAGTAAATGTAATTGGTTACTAAACTAAAGTAGCTTTTTTCACGTATCTGTACTTGACTGAAGTATTTCTAATTGGGGAGGCTTTTACTTTAACTTCACGACATTCCAAAGTCAAATATCTTCCTTTTTACTCAAATACATTTTGCTAAATCAGTCGTTTCTTTTTATTCATAAGCAAATAAAAACGGAAACGGTTAAACATGCAGCGTTTGACCAATCAGGCTCTGTTTTGAACTTGTTTTGATCGGCGCTCGGTGTATCTACTGATCACCAACATACAGTTCAGCATCAGTTCAACAGAACATTAAGAGGGGAATAAATGATTAAGAAACTCCAGACTCGAACTCACCACAACACGTGACCTCGTTTTCACAATTTTTTTTTAAGATGTTGAAAAGAAGATTTTGGGCTCATGATAATTTCAATAGAAATTGAACAGTGTTTGTCTTTTTACATCACTCAGTCTTTTTACATCAAGTCATATGACAAAAATAATAATAGGAAAAATATAGCCATAATAAATTATAGTAGTTTGGATACTTAAGTACATTTGAAGGAAAATACTTGTGTACATTTACTCAAGGGGACATTTAAAGGGACACCTTTACTGAAGTTATATTTTACTGAGTATCTCAACTTTAACTCAAATACATGGTTTGTGTACTTCATCCACCAGTGTTGGTGCAGCATTTGAATGAGGAAGGATGTTACTGAGGTTACACAAACAGTGATAGCATGTATTTTGGGAAAGTCACCAGACTTGCTAAGCAGTTTTTATTTCTAGCGTTTCCAAACAATCTGGTGGAACAGCACAGCATTTTTTTTTTTTTGCATGGTAGCTCAAAAGATCTCTGTAGAATTCTACAACAGAATGTTAGAAAGGGCCCACTGTTTCCACTGAGGCCTTTTTTTTCACACACTTTCTATGCACTGGAACGAGAAGAGGCTTTAAGGTGGCCACTTTTGAAAGCATTGCTTGTCCGGGATTTAAAAAAAAACGTTGCAGACCTTTTAGCTTTTCAGAGCAGCTATGAGCACCTAGTGACGTCTAGCTTTATTTAACCTTCTGACCAATCAGGTCACATGTTATGGAGCAAGCAAGAAAAACAAACACAGAGGACAGACGGCCAGTGATAAATGAGTCTTGGGCTATTTTTGTGACATTTCACTGGTACACACCCTAGTCATGTAAAGTATAAAGTCAGGTTAGATTTTCTGCCCCAAGAGCTACAGTGAACGCAAACAACCATCTTATAACTAAACTTTTCATGTGTGTTAATGATATTAATGAAGCCAATCTACAAATCAAGGTATATTGTATCCATTTTTGTGTGGGTGTGTGTCGCTTTTTTTAATCATATCCCACATTCTGAACAGCACTTCATTACAAACAAACCAGAAACTGTGAAAACATGCTCAAACAGCATTACAGTCTTTTTCACTATCGTGTCAGGGATCAGATTAGGTGTTAGCATACAGTACGATTAGCAGTGTTTTAGAAGCATACAAGTTTTACCATGTGAATGAAATACATCCTTCTAACAGAGAACTATGAACTGAATCCTGACTGGTAGTGGACTGGAACTTCTCCAACACATTGTCAATCTACACCTCATTCATCGAGCATTATTAAACTCCAATTTGCACCTCGGTAAAAAAGCGAAAGGGAATGCTGCGGAGGAATCGTGACACTCATGTTTGCCTACAGCTCGAAAACACTTCCCACGAGAGGGAGGCAAGAGCAGTAAATGTTAACGTGCGAAGGTTCAACCCTCTGTTTCTCGAAAATCAGCTCTGAGTCACTACAGGCAGGCGAGAGTTGGCTCGGATCCATCGGTTTTTCTTCGTCACTGACCACAGGACATATGAAGATGCGGCCCCTATCTACACCTAGATCTACTGAGGACCAGACTTCAGTGGAAAAAAAAAATGCTTGCACTAGATGATGCTTTTCAGATGGTTTCAGAATCACCAATGCTGCTTTTGCTTTTGAGCTTTGCATGTAATCCAACTGTAAGCAGCTGCAAGGTGGGCGAATGAAGGACCATAAGCAATACTTGTAAAGTTGAAACATTTAAAAAAAACGCCAAGTGGTTATCTGTTTATCTGTTTCTGGTTGGGAGGCAAGCAAGAAAAAATGACAGACAAATTGATAAAGTAAATCCAAAAAAAGTCACATTATTCTGAATGCAACATTTTTCATTTTTAGTTTTTAAATGATGCAGCTGTAAACAACTGAAACGTTTTGGAAATGTTTGCGAATACTGATTTTAACTGCATCCAGTCAAGGCAATGACAGATTTTACTTTTTACTTTTTCTCCCTCCAAAGCCATAACTAAGGCACAGATTTGATGAAGCCATTTAAAAAAGTGTTAAACCATTAACTAGAACATTAAGTAGGATAGTTTGTTAATCAATTCTAACTAGGAAGAGTGTTGTGATACCAACCTACCTTTTTGTCATACCGGAATTAAAATGTATATATATATATATATTTAATTAAGAATTGCTCATGCTGTGGATCTTGGTGTTGAGTATGACGTTGGAAAAATCCCGTTTGTGTTTTCTTTCCCATGCACAAAGTTCCAAATGCTGACCCAAATGAACCCAACTATTTAAAGTAACAGCTTTGGTTCAAACAGAATTTGATTTAATTTGGAATGGATTTGATGGATCCACAACAACAGCCTAAAGATCCATGAAATTACTGAGAAACTCAAGAACTTGGATAGACCTGAACTCTAATTAATACCAACCGTATACTACAATGGCTCAGGACCACAGGTTGGACTTAATCACTTATCACTGCACACAACAATAACAATGATTAAACTATAATGAAAGGACATTCGCTTCCACCCAGATGAGGATCGTTTTTCTTTTAAGTCTGGATCCTCTCAAGGTTTCTTTTTCATGCCATCTCAGGGAGCTTTTTCTTGCCACAGTTGCTACTGGCTCACTCATTACGGACAAACTTACAATTATATGGGACAAACTTATACATTCTTTTGTAAACACTTTATCTCTGTAAATCTGCTTTTTAGACCATTTCTATTGTTAAAACTGTTTAAATATGAGGCCTGGGGTGCAGTTAGTGTTCCAATTTATTCCAAAAGTGTTCAGAAGGGATGAAATCAGAGCTCTATAGCAGACCACTCAAGATCTTTCTCTCCAAAACATGTAAACTATATCTGAATAGAGCTGGCTTTGTGCACAGGGTCAATGCCATGCTGGAACATATTTGGGTTTCATTCAACTTATATTATACCACATTCAAAGGCGTCCTACACAATTGTGTGCCTCCAGCTTTGTGGTAACAGTTTAGAGCAGAACCATATATGGCAGGAAAGGTCAGAGGTCTCAATACTTTTGTCCATATAGAGTATATTTTGCTACCACAATGTTCTAAAAAAATGTATTGTTTCTGGTAATCTGGTATCTGTTTTATAGCAAGAAGGACCTGACATTCTGCTAGTTTTTAGATATTGGTGTATAAAGAGGTTCTTGTGGATATTCTCCAGTCCTGACAGAAGGATTAAGACAAAGACTGTGGAAAAGGGTTCGAGCAAAACCACTACACTGACTGTGGTGTCTAAAGTGCAGGTTCAGATCATCAGTTGTTATTTCTATTCTTGCCTTAGCTATGAATATAGCAATGCAAACCCTCAAATATCCCTCTGTCTGTCTGTCTGTCTATCTGTCTGTCTGTCCGTCTGTCTGTCTGTCTGTCCGTCCTTCGGTCTTTCCATCTGTCTGTCTGTCCGTCCGTCGGTCTTTCCATCTGTCTGTCTGTCGATCTCTATGTACATTATGGGATTTTGAGGTGATCTATGATGTGATTCTTTTGCGAAAAAAAATAGAGGAGTACATCATGACACATAGTGAAGCATAAAATAATGCAGTTTATACACAAATATGTAATCCCATTGGATACCAAACATACAGTCCCATGGTGTCCAGCTTCTACTGCTCAGGAGGGATCTTGAATCTTGAAAAGACCCCTTAGAAGGGATCTTTATACCTTTAACCCTTTGAGCTAGCATAGCTGTCAATCGGTTTTCCTTTTTTTTAGGGCATTTATCTTCCATTTAATGGCTCTACCAATGGAGAGAAATGACTACTAATAAAACACACAATTAGAGAAGCACATTCCAGGATTTGAACCATTATTATAAACCTCAGAGACGCATTGGTCTTAAACCACTGAGCTACCAGTGACAATAGGCTTCTTTTTTATTTGTTTTAGGGGTTATCTTTTGTTTTACACCATCTGCAGTGGGATTTACATAAATTGTGTACACGACACGACTCAAACCTGAACACTGCAACAGAAGAAAACACACACACACACCCTGCTCACCGAGCCACCAGGGCTTTTAGATGTTTAGTCTCTTTTCGAGGTTTTATTCTACAGCCTGGGACATGTGTCTTAAAACTCAAGATAATGTGAAGGACAGAATTCCTGAGTGTCTGTTCACAAACCATGTGTACACAAGGCTTAAACTGCCCCTACGTAATACACAATACACAATACACACTCACCTACCAGGTTTTTACTATAACATTAGAACACACCAAACATAGTGAAAAATAAAGCTGTAAACAGGAGCCCAGGCACCAAGACTCGGTAAGGCGCACATGCTCCAAGCGTTCCCGCCACTTCTTGAATATCTCCTGGAAGTCTCCAGGAGTCAATGTGTCAATGATGAAAGCGCAGACGTGGAAATACACTGGCACCAGTTAGCACCATTAGTCTCGAAATGTTTTGATACCACTTCGTGATGTTTGGACTCCATATGCAGTGGTGGAACTCTCTTACTGTAGAAAGAAAGGTCTAGAAGAACAAATAGGTTGTTAAGATGATATATGTGAGGAAAATTGGACGTAATTTGGTGGAGGAGAAGCAATAATGCCAATTTTACTTCACATTAACAGCATGCTATTGTATGTTTTAACCAGTAGGTGGCATTTGTTGCCTAGCCTCAGGTCATGAGCTGCTTAGCAAGTTTTGTTGTAGCATTGCAGGATCACTTCCTGTTTGGTTGCTATATTTTTTGGATTTGTTTGCCTATTAATTTTATTTTCTAAAGTATTCAAAATGATTTAGATAACAGCTTACTTTGAAGATGAGGTGCACCAATATTCGTAACAATTGGAAAAGATGTATAGGAGGAGAAAAAACAGTAGCGTTTTTTTTTTTCTTGAACAAAATCCAAGATGGTGGAAAACCTTATTACACATAATAAAGGCACAATAAAGGCAGAAATTGGCACAATCGATTGTCTAAATCTGGACACATGACCCAAAAGCTATAACCGATTATATATTTATAATTAGGCCCAAATTTAAGCCACAAAAGTGTTAGCAGACTTGACCAAATATTTGGTCTAAATGTTTCTTGGATTCTCCACACAGTGTCAAATTTCACAACTTTTTACCAGATTTGTTGCCAGAAGATGAAGAAAGAAAAGAAGAAGAAGAAGAAAAGGTACAGTAACAATATGGTACTTACTCACCATTGGTGCTTGGCCCCCTAATTACTTACGCACAGTATTTTATGCATATAAAAATAATCTCTTTTTAATAGAAAGTATTTAGAATTATAAAATACATTTTCGATAAATGTGCTGAGATTTTTCTATTTAAATTTAAATGTTAATTGCCATCTAAAGGTTATTCAGTTGTTCTTCCTGCTTTCAGTCAGTATGTGAAACACCTTTTCACTATAACCCAAATATATAAAACATATATATATATATATATATATATATATATATATATATATATATATATATATATATATATATATATATATATACACACATACATACACATTTTTATTTATTTTATTATTTTTTAGCAGTTTGACACAACGTAGCTGATTTTTAGAACTTGTCTTTTAGCGCCCTCTGCTGGTGTCTAAACGAAACCGCAGGTGTCTATTTACCTCAGAATCCTGTTGGTAACTTCTCTCTACCACAAGGTTTGCAGTGTTGATATGCTTTCCTGCACATTTGAGTTAGTGTAGCCTTTCTGACAGTTTGAACCAGTCTGGCTGTTCTCTGGCCTCTCTCAGAGTCACAGAGAAGAGTATACTGCTCCAGAGTACACACGAAATGGACAAAAAATAAATAAATATGGACACTAGACAACAAAATGTGTGTGTGCTTTGTGTACATCCCATTCCACATTTAGTTCCAATTTGCTCTTATAATAATAACCTCCACTCTTTCGGGAAGATGTTCCTCTAGATTTTGTGGAGATTTGTGGAGATTCAGGGTTTTAGTAAAGTCAGGTACTGATTTAGGTGAAAAACTCACCCCACAAGTGTTTAACAGGGTTGAAGCTCTACAGCAGGAGATCTTTCACCATATCCCAACCATGCAAAGCATATCTTCATGGAGCTGGCTTTGTGTATATGGGCATTGTCATGCCGAGACAGCTTTGGGTCATCTTGTCTAAGTGAAGGTAAAATTGCATGCTGCAGCATCCAAAAACATCCGATACAATCATGTGCCTCCAGTGGTAATGGTTTGTGGAAGAACCACATCTGGCTGGAAAAATACGTTTGTCTTCATAGTGAATTTGTCTGCTTTTAGAAGTGATTTGCTTCTTGTTCAGTAGAAGTGTTTGCATGGAGTGTGGGAGTGGAGATGATTGTGCTGCAGTTCATTTCTTATGGTTCCTGCTGCTTTCAGGTTGTCCTGCAACTGTTTTCAAGCGATCAGTAGTTTGATTTGGGGATCATGTTGTTAAACCTTGTGCAGGGAAAGTAGTCGAGTAGTTGAACAGTTTATGGTTGAATAGTTGAGTAGTTGTAGCACCATGAGATGTTTAGGAAGCTCTTTCTGCTGTCATATATACGGAACGATACGTCTGTATATAAAATATAACACAGCAATACTGTTGATCTTATTTTCTTTTTCTCCTCCATCTGCTTCTTTTTTCTTTTTCTTGTTCTTATCTTCTTTTTCTACTTCTTCTTTCCCTTTCTCTTTTTCTTTATCTTCCTCTGCTTCTCCATCTTCTTCTTTTCTTTCCTCTTCACAATCGACTTATTTTTTCTTCTTATCTTTCTTCTTTTTCTTCTTCTTCCTCTTCCTCTTCTTTTCTTTCCTCCTCTTTTCTTCTCTATCTTCTTCTTCTTCTCCATCCTCTTCTTTTTCTTCTTCTCAATTTACTTCTTTTTATTCTTTATCTTCTTCCTCTTGTTTGGTTCTGAAACAATTCTTGTTTGTAGAAAAAACATTAGAATATAATCACACATTCGATGATCGGTCCGTTTTCTGCTCCACTAGATGGCAGGTGGAGCTCAGAGAAAGTGTGATTTTGTGTGTGTGTGTGTGTGTGTGTGTGTGTGTGTGTGTGTGTGTGTGTGTGTGTGTGTGTGTGTGTTTCACGGCGCCCCTCCTGAGTGTTTGTGTCTAATTATCTCTGTGGTCCACAGAGAGACGAGTCTGACACCTGTCTGTTCTCCCAGTACACTCTCTCTCTCTCTCTCTCTCTCTTTCTCTCCTGCAATCCCTTTATCATTATTCACGCTCATCACTTCAACACACACACACACACACACACACACACACACACACACACCAGTATTAAAAAGATCAGACTGGGTTTCTCAAGTTTGACCGTCTGTAGGAACACAATTAGAACATTTCTTTCTTTCTTTCTTTCTTTCTTTCTTTCTTTCTTTCTTTCTTTCTTTCTTTCTTTCTTTAATTTTTTCTTTCTCTCTCTAAGTCTGTCATTCTCTCTCTCTCTCTCTCTCTCTCTCTCTCTCTCTCCCCCACCCCACAGAAGCTGCATCCCTCTATCCCCATCAACACTCATCTCCTCTACGAATGCTACGTTTGCAAAAGCACGCTTCACAGAGTAACCTTTTGGCGACTCCCCCAGCCTGCCACGCCTGCCCATGTTTTAGCTTCCTAATCATCTTAATTACCTTTTGTCCTGATGACAAGACGTGCTTTTATTTATTTTTTCTTTTTTTTTTTTTAATCCTTAACATGACCTTTGACCTCGAATGTGCGATGGTGGGAAATGAGCGACGGAGGGAACGAGCGTCTAGTTGACGAGATTTGACCTGAGATTGTCGATCGGTGGCGAATCCGCGCCTCCGTTCACTTCGAGCCGGAGAACATTGAGTAAATAAATAAAGAAATAAATAAATAAACACGCTCACAGAGTCCATTAAAATGGAAGGCAGCGCCGGGGTGACTTTAGCTCCTAATTAAAAACAGATGTGTCCATTTAATATTCTTAATACTTGGAGGGAGACAGACAATCACTGCAGAAATATCTATTTGCCTCATTAAATTGAGAGGCTTGATCATGATGAGGGAGAGAATAATGAATGAAGACGGGCATATTTACCAGGTTGTCTAAATAGAGTTTGCCAGGAGAGAAGCATCGTGCTTCATAGAAAGAGAGAGAGAGAGAGAGAGAGAGAGAGAGACAGAGACGTACACGCGGGCGGCCTCGCAACGAGAGGGAGAGTTAATGTTTATTATGACTGACATAATGAAAGCAGAGCATGCTGACGAAACAGAAAGGACATGTTTAGGTAAATCACGTAGCTGTCAACGAACAAGCTAACTCCTGCTTTTCATTTAATTGTAAAGGCGCGAATATGTTGCATACAAACCATGTCCTGCTCGATGTCGGAAAAGCGTGGGAAGCGAGTTTCTCTCACTGCTGCCAATCAATCAATCAATTATCATTGATTACCTGGTAAAGAAATGGAGTTGGGTTTTTTGAGAAATCTTTCCTTGAAAAATCTAAGATGTGGTTTAGGACAAGACTTCCTGATAGATAGATAGATAGATAGATAGATAGATAGATAGATAGATAGATAGATAGATAGATAGATAGATAGATAGATAGATAGATAGATAGATAGATAGATAGATAGACAGACAGACAGACAGACAGACAGACAGACAGACAGACAGACGGTGGGAAGTGATGATCTGGAAATACTTCATTACTGTACTTAAGTCGATGTTCCTGGTATCAGTACTTTACTTCCCTTTTTTTTTTACTTTCACTCATTACATTGTTTACAAAAATATCTGTACTTTCTGCTTCTTACATTACCGAATTTTCCAAACTATAAGCCGCTACTTTTTTCCCACGCTTTGAACCCCACGGCTTAAACAATGAAGCGGCTAATTTATGGATTTTTCTGGGGTTTTTCCCGGTTTCACAAACTTCAAGCCAAAAAACTGAGCCCCAGAACATTAGACCAATAAAATTGCTGAACAGGTTCAGGTGAACCAATAAAACTCTTAATATTAAATCAGATGCGCTCCCACTGAATCGGGCCGCACCACATCATAAATATGGATGATGTTCCTCTGACGTTTGACCTGCCGCTCACTCGGACTGTCTACCTTTTCACCTGTGTTCTGAGCTGCACGGCATTGGGAGAAAAGCTTCACCGATGGTGATTTTTAAACGCACGACGATGCCAAAAGATAAACTTTCGAGAGAAATTGTTGTGAAAGGAAGGAGGAAGACAGTGAACAATGACTTTCTTGGTAGGCTACTGTTTAGATACAAGCCGTGCAACAGACACTGTCTTTCATTAAAGCCTGTGTAAAGTTCATTAGTTTCAATGTAGACAGGTAGACTGGTGCGGCGTATTTATGTTCAAAATAAAAATCTTTGTCAAAATCAGTGGGTGCGGCTTATATATGGGTGCGCTTAATAGTCCGAAATTTACGGTACATTTTTTCCTTTTCATTGTACCGTCTTCAGCACCTCAACCTATTTTTTGTCATTGCAAGAAATCTACCACTGGTGTATCATTTCCTGTCTCTCACACACTACAGGCGTAGGCTAGTTTACGAAGCTCACAACAAGCAAAGCAGAAGACAACAGAAGTCTGAGGTTAACGTGGATGAGACAGAGGGAGTCAGTGATGCAAACATGACTGAGAGCAGAGACATTCCTGATCACCTGATCATCATCATCATCTTCTCTCTGCTTGTGTTCTATATGGTGAATGTTCAGCCTGGATACATTCATTTGTTACCAAAATTAAACATTTCTTTATATCAATATATGAATATGAGGTTCAGTTACCAGCGTGACACTAAAACAGGTGACTACTTTTTACTTAAGTACATGTCAGAGCTCAAACTTCTTTTCTTTGCTAACTTGAGTAAAAAAAGTGCAGTCAGAACTTTAACTTTTACTGAAGTCTTTCAAAACCTGAGTATCTGCACTTCTGCTTGAGTGAAGGATGCGTGTACTTTTACCATCTCTGTGATAGACAGATAGACAGACAGAGTACTTTACAGCTTTATTTAATCTATTAAACGTTCTAAGTGCTTTTTCCACAGCAACTCCTCATTTGCTATAATAACAACACACTCCACACTTTTGGGAAGATGTTCCACTAAATTCTAGAGTTCGCTTTTGGAGATTTGTGGAGATTCATTCAGCCACAAGGGTATAGGTGAGGTAAGGAGTCCTGGGGTGCAGTCAGCATTCAGTAGGGTTCTATAACAGGAGATCTTTCACTCCAATCCATTTTTTAATTCAATTTAAGCTGAATTTTTGGGGCCCTGAGCAAGGCCCTTAACCTTTAATGCTCCAGGGGGCGCTGTATCATGGCCGACCCTGAGCTCTTACCCAAGCTCATACCTTTCTTCACTGGGTTATTTGAAGAAAGACTTTCACTGTGCTGGAAAGTACATCTGACAAGTATAAAGCACCTTTTTGTCTTTTTTTATACATTTTCTTTTTAATAGCGCCACCTGCAGTACCGGAGCACTTATATACGTGACTGCCAAACAGAAACAGCAGCTGAAAACCCCTCCCCCCACTCCTCTAGTGTACTGTATGTGGTCACTCAGGTGAAACGTCCAGGTTATAAGAGAAGCTTAGATAAGGTCGTGTTTCAAAACGCTGAGTAACCCACACGTTGGTCTAAAAGGCAGCCACGACACTGCATCAAAATATCAATTAACGGCAGCGTAATAAATGTCAGAGCGGCACATTAGGCCGGACAGATGAGAAGCGCGAGAGGCCCACCGCCGTCTCCTACCATCAGCTAATGTGTCATTCCATCTTCAAAACACCTCAGCGTGCGATCTGAGGATTAATAGGCCTAATTGCCCTTCGGATTATGACGGATAATTAGTCCGGTAGATGAAAGTGACACTCGTTAATTTTCACACACCTCCTTTGTGTACTTCTTCGATGGATGAAAACACACAAACACAGAAATTGCACTGGAATGTTGTGATGTGTCTTGACACTTGACACAGAACGCCTGTAGACACACGAGCAAACACACACACATACACACACACACACCCATGTCGAGGGACGTCTTTTCACATCTGTCTTACTGGCATCAGCAGAAACACTGAAGATTTTGGATGAAAGTGTGAAAGCTGATAAATATTCAATTTGAATTGTTCCTCTGTCTGATGTTTTATCGTTTCTATAGTAACCTTGTATGATAAATACTCTGTAATTGTTGGTAATGATAGGCTTATTTGACATTTATGAAAGGAGTCTCCGGTGTGAGCGCTTTGTGACGATCAGCTGTGAAGGTTTAACATTGTGTTCCTGTAACACTGCTGTAACATGGCGAACCCTGCGCTCTGACCCCCTGCTTCCTAACATCACTGGGATATGCGAAGAAAGAGTAAAGTACGTATGACAATACTAAAGCACCTTTCTTCTTATTTCTTATTCTTTTTTCTTATTCTTTTTTTTATAGCGCCACCTCCTGTACTGGAGAACTTATATGTGGCTTCCTAACATCACTGGGAGTTCTTTTTTCTCTCTCCATAATATAGGCATCATGGATTTTCTTCATGAAGATGTCTGATGTGAGCTTTAACTCAAGCTCTTCTGCATCTTCACCTTACCTTGACCTTATGAATCACGCTGAGGCACCATGCTTGTCTCATTGGATAACCGCATACATGAGCAAGTATACTGGTGCTCCTGTTGAACTGGATGGTCAGTATATATTCAATATTCCTTATAATTGTTGCTCTTTGACTCACAAGGGTGCAAACAAACTAACTGGTATTTTTGAGTTGTTTAATTGTGTATTTTTTTCTTCTGAAATGACAAAACTCTTGGGGGGGTTTTGTACACTTTTACGTTCCCATAAGAAAATATACTGCTGAGAGTCACACCATCTCTAGAGAGACCAGGTTCATTAGCGAGCCTGTGTCTGGAGGTGTTATTATTAGAATTTGAACCCTCACACACACACACACACACACACACACACACACACACACACACACACACACACACACACAAACACTGCCTCCCCTTGGTTGTGCACAAAAACCCTGAGGCCCCTGTAAAGCAGCTGGGGTGAAAAACTAATACCTGCACTAATACTGAGAGTCAGGATGAGCTCATGTCCACAGAGAGAAAGAAAGAAAGAGAGAGAGAGAGAGAGAGAGAGAGAGATCAGAGTGCTGCAGGGCAGAAAGGCATCTGCACTTGATGGCTGTAATTAGTAGCCTGTGACAACAGTGCACACCAGAGATGAGCATTCAGAGATGCAACACAGGGACATGGCACGCCTGACACACAGCAATAATTATTAATAATGCAAACAATCATCACATTAAATTTTTTCTATTAATGAACGACCTCCACGGGAAAAAGGGACTCGACAAGCATCTCAGCGGGTTTAACGCTGCGTTTTACAGCACTGTTATGCATCATATCAACACCTTTGGCAAAGAATAGTATATTCACATAAACTTTACCTTGTCGCCCATGACATCACTTCCTCTCTCTCTCTTTCTACATGTTTGATTCCCAAATGTTCTATAAAAATCTTATGACACGTGAGAGCACACATCCACATTTTATTTCTTAGTGTTGCTCAAGAGCAAAGCATAGCTTTCTGCTTCATAATGCACAGAGGCTTATGATTGGTCACTGTGTTTGACAGGAAGATAAGGTGTATGCCTCTCCCACCCAGAGAGCTCTCTTGGACTTCCTGGCTTTGGTGTTCTCCATGACCAGGCTGATGATGGATTGAACACGGTTCTGTTGTGAACATATTCATTTCACAATTATTGATGTTTTGGATTATTTAATTATTTCATTAAGACTCTGCGTAGGCTGTTGATGCCACTTTAAATCTTCCACTCCAAACAATGTATAGCATTAGCTTCATGGAGCTGGATTTGTGCACAGGGGCATTGTCATGCTGGAACAGGTGCGGGTCTAATAGTTCATGGATAGATAGATGAATAGATGAATAAACAAACAAAGAAAACATCTTTGGCCCAATTTATTTTTCTGGAATTTTATATAGGTTTATATAGCTATAGCAGAAATACAGTATGATGCACAATGCGATTTCTATGGCATGTTTTTGGGACCCTGCAGAAGTTTGGTGTCTGAGGATAACACAGTTTTACTTTTATACTCAGGAGGAAATATGATGGAGGAAACGGAATCACACCCTTGGTCAAGCAGACAAGAATGGCATTTTTTCATCAACTTCAACGAATCTAATAGATGAGCTGAATCAGCACTCCGGGTCTTTCCACCCTAAAAAAAAACAAACGCCGACAACAACAACAAACAACAAACAGAAGCTGGAGAAAGGGGATCGCGTTCATGAGGGACTCGGCTGCGACACAGTATCAAAAGTCGAACCCTCATCGCATTGCGCCATGGGGCTGATGGGATATCTCTTGGGAGCCATTAGCGTTTTCGATCGGGGAAGAGGCTCAGGGGAGCAAGTGCAAATCGCGAGAGTGTGAGAGTGTGAGAGAGAGGCAGAAAGAGAGAGAGAGAGAGGAAGAAAAAAAATCCGCTCGTAACACACTAACAACACCTGTCACCCTCCGCACCTAATGAGGGACACAATTAGCAATTAACAGAGTGATCTGTCAGCAGTGATACCAGAGTCCCCGGTGTTCGGCCTGAGCCAACTGGGAGACACACAGCTCTTAATCAGCGCTAGCACAGATACACACACACACACACAAACTAACACACATACACATGCTAACCTGCTCAGCAAAATTGTTGGTTTTCAGTTGTTCACAATACAATTAAAGTAAAGAATAAAGTAAAATAAAATACATCAATCAGGTAAAGCATTCTGAGTGGTGAAGTGAAGAACACTGATTTTGTCATCAAAGTTGATGTTAGAAGCAGGAAAAGTGGGCGAGCGTAAGGATTTGAGCGAGTTTGACAAATTGTGACGTCTAGACGACTCGGTCAAACATCTCGAAAACTGCAGCTCTTGTGGGATGTTCCTGGTCTGCAGTGGTCAGAATTTTTTAAAAGTGCTCCAAGGAAGGAACAGTGGTGAACCAGCGACAGGGTCGGGGTCAGCCGAGGCTCATTGATGCACGTGAGGAGCGAAGGCTGGTCCGTGTGGTCCGATCCAACAGACGAGCTCCTGTAGCTCAAACTGCTGAACTGCTGTTGATGCTCGACAGGTCAGGAGTATTTTGGCAGCAAAAAGGGGACCAACACAATATTAGTTTTATATTAAGTAACAATGCTGTACAATAAATGTATTTAATCTTAACAATCATCTTAATTATCTTTATTATTTCAAGCATTTGTTTAAAGGGAAGCAAATGTATCTGTAAAATTTTAAAATCCCATCCCAGATCTTGTCACCATTTCCTGTTAGACTAACCACCACTCTTCTGGGAAGATGTTTTACTAGATTTTGTGGAGGTTTGTACTCATTCAGCTACAAGTGTGTTAGTAAAGTCAGGTAGTGATGTAGGTGAGGGGAGGAGGCCTCAGCATTGACATTCATCCCAAAAGATGTTAAATAGAGTTTGAGCTCTATAGCAGGAGATCTTCCTCTCCAACCCATGTAAAGCAGATCTTCATGGAGCTGGTTTTGTGTGCAGGGACATGTCATGAAGAAAACTCTGTGGTACCAGTTTGGAAAAAAAATACTTATATATATATTCCTTATAGTTTAATACAACTTTTTATTTTGCGATCAAAACAGCCATGATTGACTGCAGATCCTGCTTTTTTTTTGCATTTTAAAAACATAATTGAAGACTATCAGGAATCTCGCTCTACCGTATAACAAACATTATGAAGCTGGAAAGCTTTAGGGAAACAGAAAGATCCCAACTATGTATGTGCAGAGCCTGACTCAGAGGCACAAGCACCTAGGAGCGATTGTATCGAACCCCGGCCCATGCGACACACACCTCCGGCATGGCACTCGTATCAGCCGGCGAGGTCAATAGGGAATCGGGTTGTTGAATCCAATTTCGAGTTTGTCTTTCTCGTATGGGAGAAAATGCCATATGCTGCGTTCCCCGATTCCAGCGGATGAATATGGATGAGCTCCGAATGAACGCCTCTCGCTTCTCCGACTTTAAAAGAGCTCGGCATTCAGGAGAGGGAATAAACACTCAATCCTTTCTCGGTGTTCAGTCAGTGCAGGATGGAATTTGATGCTCTGAGTCCCAAAAAGACAGTCCTGACTATACATCAGCATATTACACTAATTAATTAGAATTAGGCATACGATGATCAGTATGCAGTAATGGAGAACAGGTAGAGCAGGTAAGAAATAAAACGCTTTGAAATGGGATGTGAGATGGGATGGTTTGATGGAGCAATGTTACTGTTACTACCTGGACGTTGTTTACTTTCCAATAACTGCACTTTTAATTTATTTCATACTACAACAATGTGTCTTTAAACAATTCTAAAACAATTTGAATATTTTACAATCCTTATTTCTCTTCTCTCTCTCTATCTCTCTCTCTCTCTCTCTCTCTCTATCTATCTACCTACTGTGGTGCCAGTGGCCAGTTCTTCTGCCTCTTTCTTTTCTTCAAATCCACCCAGTTTCATCCAGATGTCCATTCAACAACCTAAAGACCTGTGAAGTTCCTGAGCAACTCAATAACTTTGAGGATGGATTTAGACTGTAATTAATATCTACAGCCTGCTTCAAAGTTTGGGACCACAGTTTGCATGAACAGTTCTGTATTTAACCACCAATCACTGAACAGCAATGAGACTTTTCTTTTTCATGCCATCTAACCTTCTGCTATTTTTCCTTTCCACATGCATTATGAATAACCTGAAGGAACAAACTGATAGGCACTAAATGTATACGTTCTTTTATATAACTTTATGACCGCTTTATATATGAATTATATGATATATGTATTAAATTTATTTATATTATAATATAAAAATTATATATATATTTACTAACACCCTTGTGACTAAATGAGCACAAAATCTCCACAAATGCGCTTCAAGATCTGGTGAAACATCTTCCCTGAAAAGTATTACACTGGTCTACAAGGAAAAAGTCTCGGAGATGAAAGAATTGAAATTTTACAAGAATTGGGTAACTAAATAAAGAAAACGTGTGTTAATTGGTTCCAGTTTCCAAGATACAGCTTGATGTGAGATTCTCCAAAACTTCTGCAAAATGTGCTATAGCAATGAGAATGATGCCACACCAATCATTATAAAGCTATCTATTTATACCAACAACATCAATTTCTATTAATTTACTGGGTTTTTTATGTAAAATGAATTGTGGGTGGGTTGGTCCCATTGCTGTGTAGCTTCCCAAACTATTAAGATACAACCCCAAAATTATAACATTTTTATAACAACTTATAAAATAACACGTAAATATCAGACAATGGCAGAATACAAGATCAGATGACAAGGTTCCATCTTTATTCGGTATCTAAACAGAAATTTTGGGCAATGACACTTTCACAAACTACCACATGTTACTGTATGATGTGTAGATCTGAAAAAGACAAATGTACTTTGCTGTAAATATGCAATTAATAATATTCTTAAAGTAAAGATAAATTAAAAAATCTTTTGAGAGGTTATGAGGCATCATGGTCATGGCAAATATTCTCGCCTGTGTATAGATAATATAGATAGTTATCATGAAATATCTTGAACAATTTTGCCAACCAGCACCTTTATCACCTGTATTCTAATTTATCTACCGTATTTTTCAGACTATAAGCCGCTACTTTTTTCCCACGTTTTGAACCCTGCGGCTTAAACAACGAAGCGGCTGATTTATGGATTTTTTCTGGGTTTTTCCTAGTTTCACAAACTTCAAGCCAAAAAACTGAACCCCATAACATGAGACCAATGAAATTTCCGGACGGAAACGAAAAAACGCACCTCACCTGTGTTCTGAGCTGCATGGCTTCGGGAGAAAAAACTTTTTTTTTAAACGCACGACGATGCCGAAAGATAACCTCCCGAGAGAAATTGTTGTGAAAGGAAGAAGGAAGACAGTGAACAATGACTTTCTTGGTCGGCTACTGTTTAGATACAAGCCGTTGTAACGTGTTGAGTCTGGGTGAAGGGAGAGCTCGCTAACTCCAGTTGCAACAGAAATCATATAAGCACAGACAGGTTTCCAGGACTTGTGCTTTTTTATTTTTCTTGGCAACAGCGTTACGGGTTAGTCAAAGAAACTTGTAAATGAGCATCAGAAAATAATAAGGACATATTCCTCGGCCTTGCACACATGCAGTAATACCGGAAAAATGCAGTTCCAGGCTATTCCCAAAATACAGCTATGCTCCTAAAGGAAGTGCAACATATTTCACCCATTACACCATGTGTAACGTGTATTTCGTTAAAGCCTGTGTAAAGTTCATTAGTTTCAGTGTAGACATTTGTATTTGTAAAAAAGTGCGGCTTATATATGGGTGCGCTTTATAGTCCGGAAATTACGGTAATCATAATATGTAAGAAAGTAATACAAAATTGGAGTAAATGTGGAATGGGATGTTCAAAAAGCACGTATCTTACTGTCGGGTGTCATTTAGAAATGGTCTTGGATTCAGGCCCATCGCAAGTCTGATTGTAAAATCTGATTCAGTGACATTTTTAAACACAAACATACACATTACAAGTCAAACAAGTCCAGAGCTGGTCAGTACTTGGAATAAAAGCTATGATTTTGTTCCTCCTCTCATTGTACAGTAAGTGCAATTGCTCTGTTAATCACTCCAGCACAATAGAAGAGGTGTGGTTTTGTCCTTGATGTGCCCGAGAGTTGGGGTGTCAGCTGCTCCCTCCCCTGTAGTGTTCACTGCATTAGCAGGGCGTTGTGTGCACTCGAGAGGAGTATGAAGAGCAGCAAGCCTCTCTTTCTCTCTCTTTCTATCTTTCTCTCTCTCCAAAGAACAAGGAGAGCACTGTAGCCTGCAGGTGCACCGCAACATCTGGTGAAGACAAGGAAAAAAAAAAAAATGAATATGCTTGACATTCGTCAAATGACAAGTTTTAATTGGGCTGCGTCTATGTGTGTGTGTCTGTGTGTGCATATGTGCATAGCTGTATGAGCATGCTTTAAATTTGCCACTGATAATAAAGTGGGGATTTTTAGAAGCATTGCATACATACATGAAGATGCAATATAATTTTTTCAGTTTTTTTATACTTTTTTAATAAAATATACCCCGCAATCAAATTAGTCGCCGAGAATAGCACAAATCTCACCCGTGCATCATGGAGAACAATTATCCAAGGTGTGTACTGCGAGTGTAGCGTGTAGTCTCGGGCCTGGAGGTCATGACTGTCATTCCTCTCAGTGTGCCACTTCTGTTGATGAATATCCAGGTAGCCGGGACTAGCAGTGAACAGCTGACTGAAAGCAGTGAAGATAAATCCTGCCCCCTTCTGCTAATGAACTGCGTTTAACAATAAACTGCGTAAAAAAAAAACCCAGAACGTTTCATTTTTAAGAAGCTCAATGGCAGCGACGCTACTCACTCACTCTCAATGAAGTGCCGACGGCCTTGAGTTTCCGGCTGCCGCGCTATCAATCATGCGATGGAAGAACAAGCAGATCGATCAAATAAGCTGCTCGGGTGGGAAGGGGAGGGGAATAAAGCTAGTCATTCGTGGAAAGACGAGAAGGGAGCGAGTGCAGTGTTCTCAGTGTGAGACTAGTGAGCTTGTGAAAGCCAGAGTGAGTGATTACGACCAGGGTCAGGAAGTGCTCCATCACCTCTGCCTCTGTCGGAGAGAAGACATTTCATAATTTCAGGCATCTGCTTTCATTTAGTGAGCAGTCGTTTATTTCCAGAGCACCCATGTCATCTTATTTTTAAGGTGCACAGCTTTAATGTTTCCAGTGGATTCCATGTGACAGGAGTCTATGATAGTACCTTCACTTGATCACTGCTTAGTTTTCTACTCTACTCACAACCTTCCTCCTCATGTCAATGTCTGCTCTGGTAGAACTTCTCACCGTTAAAGTTTCACTGTACCTTTGATCCAGCATTCAATCCCCATTGCCCAATCCATTCTTTGTTATTCTCAATCTGTTCATCTCAAAACCTCGAAACAGGATAATACCTCATTTTGACGTATTCAGCACCAAAGCCCTGACATGGATCCTTTATCTTGTCCTTATACAGCACCAAAGCCCTGATATGGCACAATCCCTCCATCTTTTTATACAGTACCAAAACCTTGATATTGGTCAATCCTTCTACCTTGTTATTTATACAGTTCCAAAGCCCTGATATGGCACAATCCCTCCATCTTTTTATACAGTACCAAAACCTTGATATTGGACAATCCCTCCACCTTGTTTTTTATACAGTTCCAAAGCCCTGATATGGCACAATCCCTTCATCTTTTTTATACAGTACCAAAGTCCTGATATTGGACAATCCCTCCATCTTTCCTTTATACAGCATTTGCGGCATTTAGCATCTGATGTGGGTCATTCTGTCAAACTTGTAGTTATACAGCTAAATTATGATGTCATCAAGTACACCTGGGCATTTTCAATAATTTTCTGTACCCAACCCCTAGCATGGATCAGTCTCTCCAAATTCTTCCTTTCTGTGCTTACAGTACTAAAATCCGAGTACACATCAGTCTGTCCATCTCAATTATTCTTTCAGTCTTTCATTGCAGACCTAGGTGACTTTTTATTCTGGTCTGAAATCTTGATATGTGGTATCTATCCATATCTATATCTCATCTATTCTTTCTTTCAAATAATATCAATCTCTGCATCTCCTCTACTCTGTTAATCAAGATTCAAGACCTCATTTAACTCTCTATTCTCTATTTTAAATGCATCACCTATTTGTTCCTAAGCCCCAAACTGGCACCGCCAACGTTTCTTATTAGGTTACACTGGGTCATTTTAAACATATTCCCAACTGCACAGCATATAGGTCCCATTTATTTCAATTGACCACCGTGTCGACTGATTTTTCCATGCAATTCTCTTCAAAAGTCTATATTAAAATTCAAGATTTTATTGAGTGGATTTAAACAGCCTTTGACTTGAAGATTTCTGGAGATGCTCCATCAGCTTCATCTTAGCATTAACTGCCTGAGGGTGGCTTTGTTTCAAGAGCTATTGGTGACAATTTCAACATGTGGAAACAACCTGAAGAGCAATCACAGACATATGCTTCTGTTCAGTTCACATTCTGAAGCACCGTGTAGCATGGCCAGGGCCAGATGTTACAGCTTCTCTGATTAACTGTATCCACGACATGGCTGCTAACATAATTAACAATTAGACAGCAAAGAGTTGCAATGCACCAGACACAGTAGGTCCAACTGCACATTAAAAAAATGGTACACAATTGAACTGAGCAGTTGTTACTGTAGTTAAGGGCATTGACCACTTGATAAAGACCAGAAGTGGTAGCTTGGTGGTGCTGGGATTGGAACTCACAAACTTCTGAAACAAAATAAAAACTGACCAGTACAACTACATCAGTACTATTATGTCAAAATGTGTTATCATTTACGTAATGTACACTTGTGGTCTACGGTGGTTGATCCGTCTGATGCTGAGAGCCAAAGACACTTGTCTTGTGAATCTGATTCATGTTGCCTGTGACGAGTTGCATGTAATGTTCTGTAGTATCAAAGGTCAGGACATGGAATGCCCAGCTTTTATTTTATGGGATTTAAAACAAAAGTAGGGGGGCAAAAGTATAGGAACAACACTTTTCCAGGCATATGTGGTTCTTCCTCAAAAATCTACCACAAAGTTTGAGGCATGCAATTTGATAGGATGTCTTTGGATGCCGTAGCGTTAAATTTTCCCTTCACTTGAGCTAGTAGACGCAAACCCTGTGCACAAAGCCAGCTCCATGAAGATATGCTTTAACAAGGGTTTGAGTGGAAGAGCTTGTCTGGTCTAATAAAGAGCTCGGATCTCAACCCTATTGAACAATTTTGGGATGAATTGGAATACTGACTGCATCCCAGGCCTCCACATCGCACCAGTACTCATTATAACCTGACTAACACAATTGAGGCTGAATGAGCATACTCCAAAATCTAGAGAAACATCTAGAAAGTGTAGTGAACTTAAAGTTGCAAATGTCAATGTACAAAACATTGTAGGTTTTTTCTTTTTTTTAATAATACAGATAACCTAGGTAGTAGCTTAAGCAGATGTCTCAAAACATGATGCTAGAAAAACTGGATTGCTTGTGTGTTTTCTTAGGTCTCCTGTCAGTCTTTATATAGACACAACCCACACACTTACCTGAGGAAAGGAGCTAGGACTCAAGGCTTGACTAATATTGATGTATGCACCTTTATAACACAAGACCCTAAACTAGTACACATGCTTGTTGCGGCTGTTTTATTCCAGTATATTCAATCCTATATGCTATCAAATAATATAGAGGATGCACTGCAGTTTTGAGACTGCATACAACTGATTGTATTATCGTGATTGATTTAGTAGGCGCATTAGTTTTCAGTCAACATTAGGTTATAATAAGGGGATTTTTTTTGTACTCCATTATGGTTTTTTAACACCGAGCAGGGTTTTGGAAGTGCAGGTTGTAACCAGTAGGTGGTATACTTCTCACATAGTACAGCTTGCAGAGTCTCCTTGGAAAAAAACACAGTCTCTCTGATCATAATGAAAATTTCAAAATCTTGTTCCGTCATTAAAAATAAAAACTAACATCTGTTGCGAAGATATTTGGATACATTTGTGTCACCTTTGGGATTTTTACTGGCTAGAAATCCTTAACGATTAACGACAGCGTGAGGCCGCTAAAGGACTGCGCTCGAGCCATTACGGAGATAATGGAGATCAGTCTCTGTTCTTAACAGCAGTGTTAATATGCCTGCAAACCTGCTCTCTCTCTCTCTTTCTCTTTCTCTCTCTCTCTCTCTCTCTCTCTCTCTCTCTCTCTCTCTCCTGTACTGAGAAAGATGCAGCACCAGGAAGAGAGAAGCATTATTTTACTGCTAATATACCATACCAACACCCACAGGGACAGATGAGTGCAGGGAAAATGATAATACACTGCACATTTCTTCATTAAGATGCTATAAGAGGCTGGCAGACTTTTTGATTATACCAAGGATGTGTGTTACCATTATCAGATTCCTACTTCGAATCATTTTTAACCCATATGTTCAGTTTAAACCAAAACTGACCCATTTTATTAAAGTGTAATTGGGCTCTAAAAGTAAAACAAAGTGGAACAGTGAAACCTCTATGTTCTGCTTAAAATCACATGCCACTCATTTGGAGAGTGAACCTAAGGACTAATGCAATCCCTAAGAATGTCCTGTGCTCATTTATTTGCATATTCCTTGGTCATATACATATATAAATAGAGTGAAATAGAATTTAATCATATGTTCAGGTCATTTTCGACATGAGTGCTTGCCCTTACCACCTGTATATACTGGTTATATCACCATGAGAGAAGGAACTATACAATTACTATTACATTACATTTAGGGCATTTGGCAGACACTTTTATACAGAGTGACTTACATTTATCTCATTCATACAACTGAGCAGCTACAGGATTAAGGGGAGGCTCAGGGGTCCAGGAGTGGTAGCTTGAAATGGCTGGGATTTTAACTCAAGACCTTGGGATACAAAGTTTCTTTAACCACAAGCACTTCCATGAATACATCATCAACATAAAAACATTATCCATTTGAATTCCTGGTCCTCAGGAAGTATTTGTTCACATGTATTTAAACAATGACATAGGACAAGGATTCATCCTTAGTACCTGCTTGGTCAGGGCCAAGATAGCTTTAGATAGGACATTGGAGTGTTGGAGAAACAGACAGGTCCAGACAAATATAGGTGGCTTTAATGTCCACTTCAGGTTGAAATCCAAATACAGACATAGATATGGATATTTAGAGCACAAAACAAAATAAAGATAGCGTCATTGCACCATCACACCCCCAATTACCAGAAAATTATAAAAAATATAGATAAAAATGAGAGCCAGTGATTGATTTTACAAACTAAATAGGCGATATCTATTGTAAAATAGTCAAAAAGAACATAAACCTGGCAACCATGTTAGTCTAATGCAGTGAAATAAAAAGGATTCATGAGTAAATTGTTATTGGAGTGACGATAAGAAGTGGTTATTAAGGAACTGAGCTGTTATGCTACCTACTGGGCATCGACCCTCCGCCCTCAACATGAAAAAAAATCTACTCATCCTCGAACGAAGGGCTCATTTATTAGTGCTAAGCGTCTCAATGACAGTCTAAATGGCGAAGACGTCCATGTCACCCAGCTGGCTGTCTCCGCGGTAACAGGCCCCCGAGAGGAGCGCTCGGGTCACTCGTGTCTTTGCCGTTATCATTAAGCACCATTGATTTAATGAATACATCATTTACGGGTGCTTGGACCTTCATGGCCTGCTGCCTCATTATGTGCAAAGCAAAACTAATATGGAGAGCAACCTCGAGCTCACCTCCAGAGACACTCTTCTTTTTTTTTCTTTTTTCTTTTCCCAGACATCATTCCATCCGATCGTGATTAGTTCAGTACAGGAGAGAGCACATCGTCTTTCTTGCTCTAGCGCAGGTCTATTTGGGGGGAGTAGATGATCAAATTAAAAAGCGCCCGTCCAATAACTAGCTCTCAGAAGTGGGTGGCAGTGTGATGTGTTGCAAATACAGAAGAGTCCAGAAGTATGAGGCAAATAATGCTAAGTATTGTAGGCATTTATTGATAATTGATACAATTTCATCTACTTTTTTTTTCAGAAAATAAAAGTGGGATTGTTAATGGGCTCTTGGAACCTTCTAAAGGAGAAGCCTCTGTAATATAGTTCTAAAGCAATCTCAGACTTTTTCTAATCAGGAACCTTTTTAACTGTGAAAGAAGTTCCATAGACCTAGAGCACAATCCAGCTATTCAATACTATAACATGTTGTCTATTCAGTGTTGGTTTTTATTTGACCTTTCTTTTAACTTTCACATTCACATTCAATCTATGTTGACATTTTCAGGTCAACCAGACATAACGTCTAATTGAATTTCAAAAACATCTCACAGCCACCCACTGGCTATACCTGGCATTCCATGCAACCGATCTGTAAAGCATTATAATAAGGGAAAAGACAAAGAGACACTTAAAGAGACAAACAATTTTTAGGACATATTTAGACATATTTAGAACCTATAGACAGATTCGAGTTGACTGAGCTGATTGACTTTCCTGTCTGTAGTTTTGGCTCACTTTAATAGTATGCGTTTCTGATATAGCATTACTATACCTGCACGTCTGATTTAAGTATGAACTGACCAAAAAAAATATATTCACTTTGAATTTACTCTTTCTATTGTGCTATTGCTGTGACTTTGATTGATACACTCTATTGGCTTGATAGTCAGTTTATTCCCTCCACTCCGTCTTCCTTTCGCTGTCTTTGCCACTATTTATGCTGAGAGTAAACTGAGACTTCTGTGCCTGCATGTCTGTAGACGTTGTGGAATGAAATCTCCATTCATGTCCCCTTGGTACCCCCCCTCCTCAATTTCTAATCTGGTTAGTGCCAGCGCTGCCCCCACTCTTGGCTCGGGCTCTGCCAAGGCTGCCCACCTTCCGTCTTCCTTCTCTCTCCCTGGAGGGGGGAGGATGCTCGGGCCCGTCCTAATTCCCCTCTCTGCGGGGAAACAATTAACGCCTCCGCTCTCAGCTTTATGGTCAGAGAAGCAGCTGCTTTGCTGCCTTCCCTGGGCACATTTATGGCTGGAGAAAGAGTGAGGGAGGACAAGATCAGCCCTATCCACGCCCCGTTTTTTTTTTTTTTTTTTGCTTATGCCACGCCAGCGCCTACTTACTCACCTCGAAGCATGGCTTGTCACCGCGCAACGGCCCTGCGTGGACAGACGAATCCCACTGACAGACCCGCCATGCCTTCATAAAGAAGATCTATGAACGTGTGAAGGTGTGAGTAATGCTTCACATGTAGGACACAGAACCTGAAGACGTGCCACAGAGCAGCAAAACAAGGAGTGCTTATAAAATAACTACAGATTGGCTGGGCTTGTTATTGTGAGTCTACAAGATTTATGCCGGTGATTTCACAATCATGAATTGGAAATGCATGCAGGACTTGTAATACCGGCGTTGGCTGTGAACGCTGTTAGGAGGAAATGATGCAAAAAAAAGCAACGCACTATGCGTGCAAATCGGAAATCTGATCTAATTGTGGCCAGTAATGAGCATCTTAGCCATATTATAGTTGATTTATGATTCCATAAGAAGACAAAGCATCTGACCTCAAGCGCAAACTAAGTAAAGACTACAGGAGCCTGGTTGTTCTTGTGTGTCTGCTAGGAGTGTATCACAATGCCACTATCTGTTTCTCTTTAATGCCCCAAATATTGATATCTGAATTTGGATCTAAACACGGTTTGGGACGTGGCCTAAACCAGAAGGCATTTTTATTTGTTTGCAATTTCAGATGTAGAAACGTGTGTGAATGATCTCTCAACTCTCTTCTAGTTCCTCAAACCCATCTACATCACTTCAGTTCATTATACATCCCAACATATAAACACATTAGTAGAATAATTTTGACCAAGATGAGCCTGACCAGGCAGTTACTAAGGATCAATGGTTGCTGCAAACTCGTTGCATGCAAATGAATGTGAACTCGGTTTGTCCTGCAAGATCTTAAGACTCATATCATGTTCACACGGACCTCCTCCCATTTCCTTCGCTTACATAAATCTTTATCCTATCCAGCAAGACTGTTACATTTAAAATCTCTGGCATTTTGGCAGACGTCCTGATCCACAGCAACATACATTTATCTCATTTATACATCTGAGCGGCTATGGGGTTGAGGCCCTTGCTTAGGGCCCCAGTAGGGGGTAGCTTGGTGTCGCTGGGATTGAACATATAACCTTTATCAAGTCGAATGCCTTAACCACTAACAAACAACCTCCTCACCTGCTGTCAAAAGTCACAAAACAAATAGAAAACCTACTAATTGTTTGTGTGTCTCTTTAGAACCGAATCTGCAAGAAGAAACTATGATTTACGGTTAAAAAGCTACAGCACAGGAAGCAGGTTTTACACTGAGCCTCCTACTGCAAGGTCTTTGTAACCGAGATGTCATTAATAATCATTGCAATATTTCACAGGGCAAACTGTAAACAACACTGCACAAAGAGGTGCCATTAGTGAAGAGACTTATGATAGTACAGTATAAGACAAAAATAGGCTAATGTGTTTAAAATGAGTTATTTAGGAGGATGTTTCTCTTGTCCTTCTTGGTGGGTGTGTAAGAGAGAGACAGAGAGAAAGAAAGAAAGAAAGAAAGAAAGAAAGAAAGAAAGAAAGAAAGAAAGAAAGAAAGAAAGAAAGAGAAAGGAGGGGCTTTCTCCATCTAATTATTCTAATTATCATGGCACACTATGAAAACGTGATTAATAACACTGAAGATATTGTTGTGGCAATTAGCCATATGGTGGTGGGACCCTGCTCTGTCACGATTTTGCCATTAGCATCTCCTTATGTTTGTCAGGAGCATGCACCCATGACGAGCTCGACTCTGGCTCACCTTCCTCCATCCACCTGGGAGAAACGCACAGGCCTCCGAGCTTCCTGCTTTGCTGAATTTTTTATGCAGAATCCAGTCGGATTGGGGACAAACGTCACACAGAGCTAAGGAGCGAGAGCCGCCGGAGTCAGCAGTTCCCAGATTTGGCGCTTTTGTTTTGAGCTATCAGAAAGAGATTTCCTAGTCAAACAAATTGGATGATGATTATTGCCTTATTGGGATCCTGAAGATAGTCATGGAAATGCGCAGTGTATGTTTAGACAGAACGCTAAAAAACCAGCTGTACCTTATTACCAGCGTCTGGTTCATGACTCAGAAGAGGAGGGGAAGAAATGTAAAATATTGATCCATGACTGTAACTTTAGAGTAAATACTCATATTAATATGATTGTAAAGCTATCTATGCTTTTTACAGGCAGGACCAGGTAAAAGTCTTAACAGAGATGAGGATGCAGGTTTAAATGGAAGGTTCTAGAGGTTTTTGGAGGTGGCAGCTCAGTGGTTAAAGCTCTGTGTTACTGATCGGAAGGTTGGGGGTTCAAGCCCAAGCTGCCACTCTTAAGTCTCTAAGCAAGGCCTATAACCTTCTGTGCTTCAGGGGTAAGGACTGTAACATGGCTTACCCTGTGCTCTGACCCCAGCTTACTTACATCGCTGGGATATGTGAAGAAAGAATTTGTAGGTGGTAGCTCAGTGGTGGAGGTGGATCAGAAAGTCACAAGTTCAAATCTCTGCAAGGCCAAGCTGTCACTGCTGGACCCTTGAGCAAGGCCCTTAACCTCCACTGCTCAGTTGTAAATCACTCTGGATAAGGGTGTCTGCCAAACACCCTTGTAAATGTTCTGGGGAATTGTGTTGGTAAAACCAGGTGGATGGTAAGTGGCTCCACAGTGCTTAGGCATTGATCCAAAGAGAGTTGAGAGGGTGGAGCAAGGTGCTAACAAACTAGTGGTTGTGAGAGACACTTAAAATCTCCTCGTTTCAAACCAAAATTAAAGTCCAGAGTAGACCAATAGCTTGGTGACTCGACGAGTCAGTCAGGTAAGGCCCAGACTTTGCACTGACTGAGTGAATGCAATGACTGGATTCTTTAGAGTGTGCAGGTGATTGGAAACAGGTAAATGCAACTCATAGTACGGGGATGCAGAGAAGGTGGATGAGTCAGGTGCCTGGGTTTCAGCCATGTTGCATTACAGCATGGAATTCTGTGAAATTTAAATCCTGCCATGATGTGACAAATATGAGAATGTCTTCTTTTTCTTTGGGGCATGATTTGATTTATCCGCTGCAAGGATTTCAAGACGGTGGTTTGTTGAACTATAAAAAGCAGGTCCACAGTTTTCACCTTCTGAACAATCATAGGTTTAGTTGTTCAGTCTGGTTTGTGTTCATCATCAAATTATTGGTGAGAAAATATTCAAAAGCAGCACACATCTGTATTAAATATGGGTTTTGTGTCAATGAACATCTTAATGACATCAGAATAAAAATTGTCATTGTTAAAAAAAAACCCAAGATAGTCAATATGTTTATTAATGTTGTCAATATGATGGCACATGGTTTCAGTGATTTCCTGATGCAAACTAGGGTTTGGATTACAATGATTGAAAATACACAATTTCTTCTGTATGTCATCTATGAATTTCAACAGCATAAATGTACACATTACTGTATATGGGATATTGATTGCACGAGACCAGACATGAATTCAAACTTTTACAGTTCTTCTCAGTTGCTTTGGAGCGTTTTCAGATCAGAAATAAAATACTCAAAACTACTTGTTCAACCTTCACATCATTTAATCATTTGTGCATAAAAGCAAATCTAGTGATCAGTTGTGATCACAATATATCATACCAGTTTCACCTGAATAGTCGTAACCCCCAAAACAGTTAGAGGTTTGTGAGGCTAATAAAAACAAGGCTTAAATTTGATAGGGAGCATAAATATTGGACTGTGGAGCAATGGAAAAAGGTCATGTGGTCTGATGAGTCAGATTTACCCTGTTCCAGAGTGATGGGCATCAGTGTTAGAAGAGAGGCGGATGAACAGATGCACCCATCAGGCCTAGTGCCTGATGTACAAACCTGTGGGGGCAGTGCAATGATCTGGGGTTGCTGCAGTTGGTCAGAGTGAGGTCAGCTGACTACTTGAATATACTAAAGACCAGATTATTCCATAAATGGATTTTTATCCCTGATGGCATGGGCATATTCCAAGATGACAATGCCAGGATTTATCGGGCTCAAATTGTGAAAGAGTGGATTAGGAGCATGAGATGTCATTTTCACACATGTATTGGCCATGACCTTAACCCCAATGGGAATCTTTGGGATGTGCTGGAGAAAGCATTCCGACTCTCCCAACATCAATACAAAATTAATCAATATTAGAATGTGTGACTTTTTTTTTTTTTTTTTGGACGGGCAGTGTATTCAAACGACACAGACTTTTATGATGTGCCCTACGAGTGACTACATGATGTGGAGGCTGAACAAGTAGTTCTGAGAGTTTCATTTCTGATCTAAGAAATTCTCCTGAGCAACTGAGAAAAACTGTATTACTTTATGGTTATTAATTGAACAATGTAATATGACAAACAACGGAGATCTGTATTTCTACTGTAGATTTAAAACCTCCGAAAACCTCAAACCGCTCTTTCACCTTCGAAATCGTTTCATTCGAGCTTCACCCAAGGCAGAGACAAAGAATTTCCTCCAAACCCCTTAACGACCCTGACTTGCCAACATAAACAATACACACGGAGCACAGAGAGGGGAGGAAAGAAGATGCGAATGGCAGATTGAAATAGTTCCAGACCATACCGGGGACTTAATATAGGCTTCAAAAGAGGACTGGGAGATGGGCTTTTCATCGGATAATTAAAACAGCAAGATGGATTCTGTAATTGAGTGAAAAAACAGGATCTGAACAACATCTGTGCAATCCACACAAATCATTTCAATGAGAAGCAGAGACTACAATAAAAACGCTCAGCCTTGAAGTCGGAGAAGCCGTCAGCTCCATTCGGGCGCAAGAATAGGTGCGTGATAACGGGCCACCTTATAAACTTCCTCATTCACCTTCATATTCGGAGCAGAGTGATTCAGAGGTCACAATTTGCATCATTTCACTTATCACTCGTCAACAAAAATTCAAGTCGGTGCATAATTATTCAAGTTTCAGTTGATTAAAACTAAAACAAATCCATTTTTTATATGAAATTGTTTGTTTGGTTCATTATTTCCCACCTTGTTATGACATATATATCTCATTTTAATGCCACCATATGTAGCCCCATAGCACAGTGCTAATTGCTGTCATCTCTTCTAGTCTTAATTAACACTATAGCATGAGGTCCATTACGCTTTGAGCTCTTTTATACCACATTCTCAAATCTGATTGGTCAGCCACAATAGGTGTTGATTAATTTTCTATAACAGCAGTTAGACATTAGTCTCAGCTGCGAGACAAAAATTGCAGGTTTTTTTATTCATGTGCGTGTTTTAATATTATTGTTTCTATAGTAACATTTTACACTTGACTTGCATGCTGGATGCTACACATAAAAAAGAATTAATCGTTTAACTAACTTTAATGATCGCACTTTAGATTAATCTCACAGGATGCGATGTTGTCTGGAGCGCTGCTTCCTCACAGCTTTGGGATCTCCAGTTCGATCCTGAACTTCCTGAGTGGAATAATATGGACAAAAGTATTGGGACACCTCACCTACATCAGTACCTGACTAGTAACACCCTTGTGGCTAAATGAATCTCACACAAATCTCCACAAGCACTCTGCAAAATCTAAACATCTTCACAGAAGAATGGAGCTTGTTATAGCAGCAAATGGGGACTGAATGTGGAGTCTTATGGTCATGTGTCCACAAACATTTGTCCATAAAGTGTATTTTGTAAAACTCAATTATTTTTATTGCTACAGGTCTATGCTTGTGTCTTCTTTCTTCAGCAGTGCTAACTACAGATTATTTTACAGTATGTATGCATACTGTATATGTGTGTGTGTGTGTGTGTGTGTGTGTGTGTGTGTGTGTGTGTGTTTCTGGTCTCCATCACAGGCTGTGATTGAGAAACCCTTGGTAATACAGCCAGTAAATCTTTTCACAATAACACCAAACTAAAAATCACACCCTCCACGTTTACCTTCAAACCCTGATGTTTGTCCCCATGACGTCTTTCGTCCCCGTGAGGTAGACGTGTGAAGGTGGTGATGTTTCCATAAAGCGATAAAAATACCCCCCTGCACTCTCCTCTCACACACTCCCACACATTTCTATACACTCCCACACATGCACACTACAGTATTTCATACTGTATTTACAGGAAAGTTTCCCTTTGACTGTGTATTACAGTAATTCTAAAGCGTATTATCCGGCGTTTATCCTGGAGCAGGTGCTCTGACAGATACAGTGAAGAAAACAGCATGGAACAATAGTGAATTATTTCATTAGTGTAATAGTCCAGTTTGCTTAGACAGGAGCTACTGTATGCTTCTCTGGAATTTATTAGTTTTACCATAACATTTGCTTTTTCAAGACCTGACAATGTGTGTGTGTGTGTGTGTGTGTGTGTGTGTGTGTGTGTGTATATGAATTATTCTACAAGGACCATAGTTGATCTTCACCACCAAAAATTGATGAACAGGTGAATTCACTTTAATAATGAAAAAATTGGGATGAAAAAACATCTAGTCCATCAGCCTAGGGGAAGTGGTAGGTCGGTGGTAAAGGCACTGGGTTACTGATCGGGAGGTCAGGGGTTCAAGTATTGCCAAACTGCCTCTATTGAGGCCCTTGAGCAAGGCCCTTAACCTATTCTAACATTGCTGGGATCTGTGAAGATGAAAAAGTCTAGATATGTTGTGAGATGCTTTGCTGCACACCATGGTTGCACAGAGTGGTTATTAGTTCTTTGACCCCGTCTGGTCATTCTCAATGGACCTTGGGATGAAATATATAATTTGCACTATTCTGTTTAAACTGTAAGACTTAAATCCAGTCATCTGAATGCAGTAGCACTGTCATGGTCAATAGTCACTGAAAGATCTTTCTTTCCTATTGTAAAGTTTAATACTGAAATAAAAAGATGCTCGTGACCTACTGTATATCAGTATCGCTTTTATGCATTGTGGTTCTGAATCATGACTGGCTCATAAAATGCAGCTGGACAAGCATGAATTATACTTCTAAGTTAATAGATAGATAGGCAGACAGATATAGACAGAAAGAACATATACTGCAATGAAACATAGTAGCTTTGTTCAAATGAACAGTATTTTACTAGGCCATCTTCGATATTCGTTATTTTTTACTTACGATGGGGTTGTCGTAATGTATCTCCATCATAAGTAGCGGACTACCTGTATATATATATATAGTAAATAGCAACACTTTTAGCAGTAAATATGTGAGCAAATAACAGTATGTATGGTTAAGTTCTCTGTGTTATAATTCAAAAAAAAATTTATAGTTATAAAATAATGCATCTATGTAAAAAACAATAGTTCATATGCTATACAAGCAAAAGACCAAATTCTGTGAATTGATGAAGAAACCGTTTTTTTAGAAAGATGTTTCTCTTCAATATTGTAAAGCGGTCTTTGAGACTGTAGTGACACACATGCTCACATTGAAGGTCACTGTGTGGCCTGTTAGCATCTCCACACACCGCGCTGCAAACAGCCAAGTTTTTCATGTTCAAAGGGTGTAAACGCATCGATTTCCTGAGAAGCGCCGAGACTGATCTCTCACTGGTGTTTCAAAATGCTAACCACAAACTGTCAGATTACACAGTGTCGCGTCTATAGTGCTCAACACGTGCCTAACAAAGTGCTCGTTAAGACCCCAGGCTTGTTCTCTCTCATAAACATGCTACGTTTCGCTGCAAACCATTGTGCGGCCGTTGAAAAGCCGTGATGGAGGGTTTTCAGTTAAGCGGCCGTCAGGTGATGCATTCCCCGCTGTCACAACACACAATCCACCAATCAGTGCTGCACATTATGCAGGAAGCACATAAATACAGTAGGGATGACAGATGAAGTGTATCTGGATAATTATTACTCAGCGTCCTGACGGTTCGTCGTTGGCGTGATGAAGCGTCTTGGCCCAGGAAGTGAGGAAAAGCGTATTAATAAAACACCCGGCAAACAGGGACGGCGCTGTTACGTCAGATTTAGAAAAAATTACTGTTTGAGATTTTACTAACAATTTACATCAAAACTAGCTGAAATGACTAACAATAGTTTGGCTACAGGTTTTAATGTGCTCTCGTTTCTATAGTAGCAAACCATTTACACTTGTAAAGCAGATGGCCTATACAGTATAAACCTTTTCTAGTTGTTGATAAAGTAAAGTTTATTGAAGGTGTCTCCAGCGCTAGAGCAAAAAATAACTTTTTGTTTTATTAACTTGAAGAAAAGGGAAAAAGAAAGGCTTGTGAGGAAACTGTTTAAAGCAGCTTTAATATAAATGAAGATGCAGCTTTGGTTTATATATATATATATATATATATATATTAGTGAAAGTGAAATGGACAAAACTTTGTGGGTTAGTTTGTTCTTTACGAACATCCCTTTCCACATTTACTCTTTATTTTGTGTTATAATAACTTCCACTCTTCTGGCAAGATGTTTAACTAGATTTTGGAGGGCGCTTGTGGAGATTTGTGCTCATTATACTACAAGGGTGTTAGTAAAGTCAGGTACTGATGTAGGTGAGGTGAGGAGGCCTGAGGTGCAGTCAGTGTTCACATTCATCACACATCTCAGTAACAGGTGATCTTTCACTTTAACCCATGTAAAGCATATCTGCATGGCGCTGGCTTTGTGCACCGTCATGCTGGTACTGGTCTGGGTCTTCTAGTTTAAGTTAAAAGAAAATGGATTGCTACTACATCCAAAACGTCCTATACAACTGTGTGCCTCCAACTCTGTGGAACAGTTTGGGGAAGACTCACATATGGGTGGAAAAGACAAGTCTCGCAATACTTTTGTCTATACAATGAAGATGTAAAGATAGCTCTATAGATGATAGATAGATCTAAAAGCTCATGTTTCTCTCCTCAATATATTACAATTGTTATTTTTGGCACTCCAGGGTGAGAAAATGTTTTGTAATGTTTGAGAGAGTATATTTGACCACCATCACCACCGGGGCATCATCTCAAAATGGTTGAACCAAAAAAACAGCGAAACAGCCAATCGGTCTTTGTGGCCTTTCGAAAAATAAATAAATAAATAAAGTCAGACGAAAATGTGGTCTAAAGTAGGGTAATAGGAAACGCAAGACAATGTATTTCTTAGTAGAGAGGCCACACACACTCTAACACTCACTTACATAACCGTAAATAGAGATATAATATATAAATATATATATATACACATGAGGACACATTTACATACATCATATGGACATCGTATTTCACACCTTGGTAAAGAAACCACAAGGGTTTGTAACTTTCCGCTGAACATGCAGTAGTTCGGTTCACCTTTCACAGCTCTTAAGAAGAACAGGAAGAAAGAGCTGTTGCATATATTGGTCATGCTTTTGTCTCTTTTTGTAACTTGTAAGACTTGAGGCTTGAATATATTTTTCTGGTGTTGTAGTCGATAGGTCAAAACTTTGAAATAAAAATTGGTCTTGATATCTCAGTTTATTAAATTTTTTACTTCTGAGAAATATTTCAATTTAATGAAGGACCTGACATTTTGATCGAAGCAACAATGTACTAGACTATGAATGTGCTGTATATTCATCCTGTAGTTTATAACGAATATTAAGCATGCTTTGAGAAGTCGTAGCATTGCTGTTAAGGTTCTATGCTAGAAAATGTACTCAGAAATTATTGAATCAAAACTATACATCACGTGTTTTCCTTTATCCAGTCAAAATGTACTCGAAGTGAAATACTTGCCACTGTTACGTGAACTCGTGTCATGAAGTCAATGTTTTTCATGTGAAATCAAAACACGTTCCATCTAAAAATTTCCTCAATGAGCCACCGAGAAACAACTTACAATCTATGTTCATTTGCTTGACTAATGCTAAACTTTTATGCTAGCGAACAAATCCAAAGTAAAATATCATAAAAATATTTACTGCTAGCTAGATTTTGATTTGAGCAGCCATGTTTGCTAACGGAACTAATGCTAGTATTAGCAAAAAAACAAACAAAAACAGTTTAATTTAGTAAGATATAGCTAGTGAGCTTGAACAGTTCCTCATTATAGTTTTTTAAATAAGATGGAGTTCATGGCTATTATGGAGGTAATCAACATACTATATGGATAAAAGACTGTATTGGGACAGCCATATGTGTGGGTTTTTTTTTTTTTTTTTACAAACTGTTACAACAAAGCACACAATTGTATAGGATGGCTTTGGATGTGCTAAAAAATAATTTTCCATTTACTTGTAGTAAAAGACCCAAACCTGTTCCAGCATGACAATGATGCTAAGCACAAAGTTAGCTCTATAAAGATATGGTTAACATGGGTTGGAGTGGAAGATCTGCTCCAATGGAGCTCCAGGCCTCCTCACATCACCTACATCAGTACCTGACTTGTAGCTAAATTAATCTCACACTCCAAAATTTAGTGGAACATCTTCCCAAAAGAGTGGATGTTATTATAAAAGCAAATGGGGACTAATAGGATGTTCATAAAGCACATACCAATCTTATGGTCAGGTGTCCACAAATTTAGTGTTTTAGGCTGATTAGGATAAAAGAGATGATCTAAGGGGGTGAATTCTCTCCAGGTTTGACCTGGTAAGCACGGTGTAATCCAGCTTTATCACTCAGACCAGATAAGAAGCTTCTAAATAAACTCCTAGCTGCAGTTCGTAAACTTGCAGAACTGTTTAACCAATAAGAATAATTTAAAAAGCAAACTTCAACATAATGAACCATTTAATCATAAATGACAGTTTGGAATTGAAGGTATTTTGCTGTGTCTAAAGATAGGTCAATGAGGAGTGAGTGACAACTTCTGATGTCAAGTCTAACAAACGCTAATAATGTGAAGAGCAAAGATGGACGGAGAATGGTAATTTAATATTTCTCCCGAGAAGTAAATATCAAAACGAGGTCAAACTTGCAACATATATGGTATTTTTGTCTTTCCTGACAGGCAGTATATATATATATATATATATATATATATATATATATATATATATATATATATATATATATATATATATATATATATATTCCTTGCATCTTTTTTATACCATAGTTATATTGATACAGTTAATGTTTGTAAAAGAATTCTAAAAAACTGTTTCTATTACTTCTGGGAAACAAACAGCCAAAAAACATGTCCAAAGCAACTACCAGCATTCAGCCATTTCCAGTCACTGAAATTTTAATGTAATTCACCTGTTTCCTGTTATGTGTGTTCTATTTTCCTCTTTATAAACGCTCTTGTTGTAGTTCCTCTTTGTGAGGTATACGCTCAGTTCCCTAGGTTCGTCACATTATTTCCTAGGTGTGTACTTTCTGGATTTTTACTCTGCTTACCTTGGATGTCCCTGTTAAGCTTCCGATCGACCATTGCATGTTTTTACTCGGGTTTTTGCTGTGGATTCTCCAATGTGTGTGTGTGTGTGTGTATGTTCCAATACTTTTGCATGTTCCAATACTTTTGAATATTCCTTATTTTTATGACTTGTTACTTGCATTCCGTGGTTTTTGTAACATTCTTTTTGTCTATGTCTGTGATGGTTTGGTTAATAAACCACCAAACCCTGTAAATCTGTGAGCTTCTGAACACTGAATATTATATAACTATATTTTAAAGTTCTTTGATTTGTTTTACTGTTTAAGAACTCTGCACAAAAAGTGAAATATAAACTTATCAACACAATGAATACAAATCACTCAAATACAGGTCATGAGCTTTGGGTAATGTTTACATCAATAACAGAATAAAATTATTCTCAATAAATTTGACAGTAGCATTCTTGATTGTGCCAGACGGGCTGGTTTTAATGTTACAGAAAATCGTCTGTAAAAATCTCTTGTGTTTATAAAGAATGGTACATCCAGCAAGAACAAACCAGGAGATCAGACAGAAAACACCTTGCTGGTAAAATTTCGTGGGATTTTTACGTCAGAGTCTTGATAGTTTATAAGAAAATTGCAAATAAAAGAATAAATCATCCAGAAAGAGACAAACAGGTGGTCAGAGGGAAAATGGTATATTGGTGATTCGAGTTGACAGAAGAGCACCACAGATGCCATATTTGCTTTGAGAATGTTGATGGAGAAGTATAGAGAAGGACAGAAGGAATTGCATTGTGTATTTGTGGATTTAGAGAAGGCGTACGACAGGGTGCCAAGAGAGGAGTTGTGGTACTGTATGAGGAAGTCAGGTGTGTCGGAGAAGTATGTAAGTGTGGTGCAGGACATGTATGAGGACAGTGTGACGGCAGTGAAGTGTGCAGTAGGTACGACAGACTGGTTTAGAGTGAAGGTTGGACTGCATCAAGGATCGGCCCTGAGCCCTTTCCTGTTTGCAGTGGTGATGGACAGGTTGACGGACGAGGTCAGACAGGAGTCTCCTGGACTATGATGTTTATGGATGATATTGTGATTTGTTGTGAGAGTAGGGAGCAGGTTGAGAAGAGCCTGGAGAGGTGGAGATATGCACTGGAGAGAAGGGGAATGAAACTCAGTAGGAGTAAGACAGAGTACATGTGTGTGAATGAGAGGGAGGGCAGTGGAGTGGTGCGGTTGCAGGAGAAGAGCTTCAGAAGGTGGAGGAATTCAGGTACCTGGGTTCAACAGTGCAAAGTAATGGAGAGTGTGTTAGAGAAGTGAAGAAAAGAGTGCAGGCAGGGTGGAGTGGGTGGAGAAGAGTGACAGGAGTGATTTGTGATAGTAGGGTATCTGCAAAATTGAAAGGGAAAGTTTATAGGACTGTGGTGAGACCTGCGATGTTGTATGGTTTAGAGACAGTGGCATTGAGTAAAAGACAGGAGGTGGAGCTGGAGGTAGCAGAGCTAAAGATGTTGAGGTTTTCGTTGGGAGTGACGAGGATGGATAAGATTAGAAATGAGTTTATTAGAGGGACAGCGATGTAGGATGTTTTGGTGACAAGGTGAGGGAGGCGAGATTGAGATGGTTTGGACATGTGCAGAGGAGGGACATAAATTATATTGGTAGAAGAATGCTGAGGATGGAGCCACCAGGTAGGAGGAAAAGAGGAAGGCCAAAAGGAGGTTCATGGATGTGGTGAGGGAAGACATGCAGGTAGTTGGTGTAAAAGAGGCAGATGTAGAGGACAGGGTGGTGTGGAGACGGATGATCCGCTGTGGCGACCCCTAATGGGAGCAGCCGAAAGAAGAAGAAGAAGAAGAGGTGATTCGAGTTGACAGGAAGGTTTATAGTGAAATAACCACTATTTATAGCAATGAGGTTCTACATTGTGTATTTAAACCTCTCCAACAAATGTTGTGTCCATAAGAAGAGTTTGGAAACACAGCATAGAGTTTTGAAGGTCTCACATAATGAGACACAGCAATGTCTAAAGCACAACTATTAAAATATACCTTATATAAACCTTAAATGTAAGATCTTCAGTGGCCAGATAGAGCTCTGAAGTCAACCCTACTGAACGTCTTTGGGATGAATTGGACCCCTGACTGCACCCCAGGCCTCTTTACCCTACATCAGTACCCGACTTTACTAACACCCATGTGGCTGATGAACACAAATGTCCACAAGCACAATCCAATCTAGTGGAATATCTTCCCAGAAGAGTGGAGGGAATTATAAGCACAATATATACTGTATATTTTGAAGATTCTACCAGAAAATACGTGAGCAGTATTCATGCTTAGAGTCTATTAAATGTGTCTCCTGCTGACTAACTACTTGACCATTTTGACTAAACCATAAGGTTGCTGTCAAAAAGTTCCCAAAGAAGTGTGTCCGTAATGTCTCCTTCCTTATGTGCCTATAACTCAAACGTAATGAATTGCTTACTATGTATAGAGCTTTTGCAATTTCCCCCAATGATTCATTACATCTTACTTTTAAATGAGCTCTTACAAGGCAGATGAGACTTTATGACTGTTCTCGAGACTCCTAATATTGTTGACTCTAGAACAGAAGTTTTGGTTGTTTATATTGGCTTTTTCTCCCTCAATTTTATTTATGATTTATGGTGGCATTGTAATTAGCCTGGAGGATGCACTAGTGGTTTATGGGAGGAATCGTTTTTATATCCTTATATAAATCAGCACACTTATAAACCACCATCCAATTAATGACAGGCCTCTATATGAATGAAATCTCATTTTAATGTGCCCAAGTGGGCGTCGATGCTTACTGGAAGCCTGCGGAGCTATTAATAATTGTAATTGTAATCATTTTAAAAAGGGGGAGCCGTTTCTCAATCAGAAATTCGTCAATAACCCATGTAACCCCGAGCAATGCGTAAGCCTATCATGGGAAACAAGAATGTATACCGCATGTTTATCTTGGGATAATTTCTGCACAGCTATCGGCTCTTCCTTTTTCTTTCTTTTTTTTTTTTTTTTTTTGCCTTGTATGCGAAAGCACAAAGCATTCAAAGCCGCCATCAATACACTCAGAGCATATGTGCTTTGATTCGCCTCTTTTGTTCACGTGTGCTTTTGTCTCCTCATTGAAGTTTTGCCAACTAAATCATCAGGGGAGCAAAAATATCGCATTCCTTCCCTTTAAAGTAATTGTCCTTTCGAATTTATCAGCTGGCAACATGTGGCAAGGTAAAGAGTCACGTAACGTACCGCATCGTGCGTACTTCTGAAGCGACGTGTTTACAAGCCCTGTGTGATTGTGACGTTATTAATTCATTAACAGTATGTACTGTCCCTTTATATTGCATCAAAAAGAGCATGGAAAACGTCGTTCATTTACAAGGACTAAATATTTGATGGATAAAATAATACATTTAGTGAGCTGGGAAAGTAGCGAGAAGGTTTCGTTTTTTTTTTCCTCAACCAATCAACATGTTTAATTACAGAAGTGCACTTTTACCCAAAACAGTGATATTTTGTTAATGTTATTGTATAATGTCATAGAATACCTCATATTCTGTATACTGCACACATTACTCCCTGACCTCCTTATGCTACATAAATTTGTGCACACAAGTAACAAGTAACTGTTTTGCATAATACACTGTAAAAAAAAAAAGCGTATAAACGTATGCTGCATCAAGTGATTATTTTAAAAGCTTATACATAACAAGAGATATTGTTAAATGAAACCAAGTCATTAATAACTGAAACCTGTAGTTTTTAACAACCTTGAAGGTATTCCCAGAGGTGTTGAGTACTTGTTGGCTGCTTTTCCTTTACTCTCCTCTCTGACTCATTCCAAACCATCTCAATTGGATTTAGATCGGGTGATTGTGAAGGCCAGGTCATTTGAAGCAGCACCCCATTGCAGTGGGTGTTGTAATAATTATAGGTAGTAAACTAGTGTTAATCATGCATAATGTATTGACAAAATGATTTCTATTTATTGAATATTTATGCCATTTGGCAGACTTCCTTATCCAGGGCAACTAACAAACTGAGCAGTTAAGTGGATAAGGGCCTTGCACGAGGGGCCAGCAGTGGCAGCTTGGCGATTAGCAGTCTTAACTTGATTAGAAGTCTTAACCACTGAGCTGCCACTTCACCAGTCATTTTTTAGGGTGGTTTTCTAGAGATCATTAAAAAATCTTCTCGTTTCACAGGAAATCTGTTACAACTTTGGAGATATAAACTATGCACTGGTATATTTACATAAACCAAGTCTGAATATGTATAACTTTCCTTTGAATATTTATGTTACATATACCCAATTATAAAGCAAAAGTACAACAAAGGACAGTCCTGAACCTTTTTGAGGCAGTACATTATTAGCAAAGCTACTAAATGTACTAGCTAAACCAATAAAAGGAAAGAAAAGGAAAAGAAACTTAACAAATTAAAGAATTGGTTTTGCTTATTTGAAATGTATGTCTCAATTCTACAGCTTTTTAAAAGCCTTAAAATGTAAAAAAAAAGATAAATAAAACAGACAAAAAATAACCTGTTTTCTTAGTATTCAGTTGTTTCTTCTTTTTTTCCTCTTCTTCTTCTTCTTCTTCTTATATATTTTTTATAGTATACATGGGCCAGGATTTTAGTATCCAGTGGCCAAAGGCTATATATTTTATAAAAAAATCTGGTGCTATTATTTGATTATTACTTATAAATATTCATTCAAGTATTTCCATAATTTCCAGCACTATTTCAATGTTTTGTACATTAACTACAGCAGTATAAAATGATACACCATACATCACTTTAAGTACTTTTAAATTGCCGGAAAATGTTTTTTCAAATGTGATCACAATTAATTTGAAGTTTATCCCACAACAGGAAGACACGAATGAGTGGGGAAAAAAAGGATTTTCCGATTAACAAATGAGAAACAGGAAGAAAGACCGAGGCAAGACATCGCGAAAGATCAGAAATGTGCTCTTTTTCCTCCCGTTTTTCCTCCACCGTCGTCGTTTCCAGCAATCGCTTTGGAAGCTGATGCTCTGTATTGGACCATTAATCCCCGCCTGCCGGATCCTGGCCAGGTAATTACTGTTTAAAAATATTTCATCCCATTCTCTGGCTTGGAAACAAAAGGAAAGGACAAAGGCGAAGCAGTTGCAAACAACGACAAAGGCCCGCGTTAAATGCTCTGCCGGAACCGGGCGCTATTGTTTGCACAATGTACAAGGTGTCTGAAACAGCAATCGTTCACTGTTTCATATTCAAATGGTGCAGTCATGCTCCGGTTTCCTGCACTCACTAGTTAGGCCTGTTTCATTGTGATGAGAAAACACACACAAACACAGGAGCCAATTCTGCTACAAAAGTTCATCTTTTGGGTGATTCTTCGATCTGGGTGCCATTTGTTTTCCACAGCATTTTTGTATTACTACACCATAACTACACTTTACCTTGAATAATAATCAACAACATACCGAAAAGCTTTTTAACATTAATGTCTGGATGCATTTAACTCATGCCCAAAACATCCTTTTCCACAACTCACCCATTATAGATCATTCATTTGCACATTCTATTTATTTAAATAAACTTGGACACAATTACCCCCATGCAATATTTTGACTTTTCGGGAAAACTGTTGTAACCTTGGACTACACGTGGGCATATTTACATAAACCAACTCTAAATATGCGTTACTTTGCTTTAAATATTGATGTAACACATGTCCCAAATCCGACTCAATCATACACAACAAAAAACTGTCTCAAACTTTCTCTAAGATGATACATTCCTGGCTAGCTACAAACTATACTACAGTAGCTAAACTAACTGTCATTAAAATAAGGAAAACAAATGAAAAAATGCATTTGCTTTTTAGTAAAGCCCCGAATCTTAAACTTTAATACATGCAGCTTTTTATTTTATTTATACCTATTCATTGGACACATTTACCCTCTATGCAATATTTGGTCTTTTCAGAAGTCACAAGTTCAACAGGAAGTTGCATCATCCACATTTCCTTTTGATAACAGGAAGGAAGAAACGTTCTCTTAATTGTGTTTCTTAGTTGTCAGCAGTATTGTGAGATTTAAACATCAATTTTAAAGTAAATATATATAAAGTAAAATATATTAAATATATATATATACATATCTATATGTTTCAAATAGCACGACAGTCATGGAATCACAATTTAACAACACAATATGATTTTTAAGTAGTCATCAATAAATCAATAGTAATTATTCAGAGAAAAATAGATATTAATACGTTTAGAAATTTTTATAAAAAAATATATAATACAGTAAATCCTGTAAATTCTACTATAATTTTATTACAATAAACATTTTTATTTGAATGCTAATTGGTTAATTTAGGTTGTGTTCTTTTTTTTTTTTTTTTTTTGCAATAAATGCAAAATATTTCAAATATGCCTAATTTTTACTTTCTTGGCATCTTTGTTTTTAGAACCCGGATGTAAATTTATAAGTCGTCCATCAGCGCATAATCCATCACTGGTTTCATCCAAAATTCTCTTGCAATGTTATTCCCTGCAAAAAATCTTCAGATGCTCAATGCAGTACATCTCTGCCTTGCCCCAGCATGCCCTGCCCCAATGCACCTTGACCCAGCATGCCTTGCTCCAGCATGCCCCGCCCCACACCACACGCCTAACCTTGCTCTTCCCACCCTGCAACTCACCACACATGTTCTACTAGATGGATTGTGATCTTTGAATATGTTGCTTTAGTTCATATCATATTAATCATCATGCTTATCATGTGTGCCACTGGCTCCAGAGTCTACGTTTCTTCCTAAGAAAAGACCACCAATTAAATTCACTTTTTACCACCAATGAAATTAGCTTTTTGATTTGGATGTTATATTAGAAATCTTGTGCCTTTAGGCCATTGATACTGTGAGATTTTGATTGCTTTAATTTGTGTGATTAAACGAATAGAAAAACATTAACAAATAAGTCGTTTTCTCTTTCTTGTTTGTGGCTCAGAAACTATAAAAAGCAATTTTTTTTTCTGCTTTCATTATTAAATTCAAGAAGGAATCAAGCCATCATAATTTACATTTAGCTTTTCAACTGTGGTATAAAAACAACAACAAATGAACGTCATAAATGGCCCCAGATTCTATTATAATTCTTTTGTCATCTATATTAAACAATTTTTTTATTCTATTTTATGTCATGACAAGTCGAATAAACCACTCTTACTGCATGGTTGTATATGCGACAAGAAAATGCGAATGAATTTGCATTTGTGAACATTCTGTTTGCTGGTGTTATTTCTTGCCGCCACTCGATATATTTCATTTAAATGTAGCCCATTAGCACTCGGTAGTAATTGTTGTCTCTTAATGTCTAACACCTGATATTCACTCAATTAGCCCGGTCCCTTTATACCATATCATCATTCCGAGAGCTTTCAGCCAACAACAACAACTTTCTGTTCTCCGACAAGTAAATAATAAAGGAATTCTGTTCCGTACATCTCATTAATATATTAAATAAACACAGCTCATGGTAGTGGACTTCACAGAATCTTCAACAATAAACATTAGAACAGTTTAATTGTATGGGATGTGACAGTACGTGTGTTGCGAATGACCTGAGCCTTTTCGCTGACTCAAAGATCTGAAGCTAAAGTTTAAGAGAGTGTCTACAGGTTTGAGTCAGTCAGCCGAGGATTTAGAAAAAGTTCCACATTTTATTCGTCTAGTGAAAGAAGGAATTCTTGCTTACTAGACTAACTTAACCAAACCCTGCTAGCAAACTAGCTAGAAATTACTGTGAAAAAAAGCACTATTTAGCTTAACAAACAAACAAAAACAAACGAAAAACTAAAAGTATTAGCCTGATGATAGCTATCTGGCTAGCAAACATGCGAATTTTGCTAGCAGAAAATACATGAATGCAACAATTAATCTATTGATTGATATCTGCCTAGCAAACATGGGTTTGCTAAAATTAAAAAAATGCAAAAAGAATGAAAAAGAACTCAAATAAAACGATTCACCTAATGTCAGATATGTGGCAAATAACCATGCTTCTTTTGCTAGCAAAGAAACAAATAAACCAAATACTCCTAAATGGTTTAGCCAAATGTTAGATATCTGGTTAGCAAACATGCATCTTTTAACTAGCAAAAACTAAAAAGTTTAGCCTATTGTTATATTTATGGCAAGAATTATTATTATTATTATTATTATTTTTTAAGACATAAACTTAAGCTAGATATCTGGCTAGCTTTTTTTTTTTTTTTTTTTACTTAACATACATGAGTCAGTTTGTTAGTTTGCATGTTACATGGCTGGCTAGCAAACATGCATCTTTTAACTAGCAAAAACTAAAAGTATTAGCCTGATGATAGCTATCTGGCTAGCAAACATGCAATTTTGCTAGCAGAAAATACATGAATGCAACAATTAATCTATTGATTGATATCTGCCTAGCAAACATGGGTTTGCTAAAATTAAAAATGCAAAAGAATGAAAAGAACTCAAATAAAACGATTCACCTAATGTCAGATATGTGGCAAATAACCATGCTTCTTTTGCTAGCAAAGAAACAAATAAACCAAATACTCCTAAATGGTTTAGCCAAATGTTAGATATCTGGTTAGCAAACATGCATCTTTTAACTAGCAAAAACTAAAAGTATTAGCCTGATGATAGCTATCTGGCTAGCAAACATGCATCTTTTAACTAGCAAAAACTAAAAGTATTAGCCTGATGATAGCTATCTGGCTAGCAAACATGCATCTTTTAACTAGCAAAAACTAAAAGTATTAGCCTGATGATAGCTATCTGGCTAGCAAACATGCATCTTTTAACTAGCAAAAACTAAAAGTATTAGCCTGATGATAGCTATCTGGCTAGCAAACATGCAATTTTGCTAGCAGAAAATACATGAATGCAACAATTAATCTATTGATTGATATCTGCCTAGCAAACATGGGTTTGCTAAAATTAAAAATGCAAAAGAATGAAAAGAACTCAAATAAAACGATTCACCTAATGTCAGATATGTGGCAAATAACCATGCTTCTTTTGCTAGCAAAGAAACAAATAAACCAAATACTCCTAAATGGTTTAGCCAAATGTTAGATATCTGGTTAGCAAACATGCATCTTTTAACTAGCAAAAACTAAAAGTATTAGCCTGATGATAGCTATCTGGCTAGCAAACATGCATCTTTTAACTAGCAAAAACTAAAAGTATTAGCCTGATGATAGCTATCTGGCTAGCAAACATGCATCTTTTAACTAGCAAAAACTAAAAGTTTAGCCTATTGTTATATTTATGGCAAGAATTATTATTATTATTTTTTAAGACATAAACTTAAGCTAGATATCTGGCTAGCTTTTTTTTTTTTTAAGACATAAACTTAAGCTAGATATCTGGCTAGCTTTTTTTTTTTTTTTTACTTAACATACATGAGTCAGTTTGTTAGTTTGCATGTTACATGGCTGGCTAGCAAACATGCATCTTTTAACTAGCAAAAACTAAAAGTTTAGCCTATTGTTATATTTATGGCAAGAATTATTATTATTATTATTATTATTATTATTTTTTAAGACATAAACTTAAGCTAGATATCTGGCTAGCTTTTTTTTTTTTTACTTAACATACATGAGTCAGTTTGTTAGTTTGCATGTTACATGGCTGGCTAGCAAACATGCATCTTTTAACTAGCAAAAACTAAAAGTTTAGCCTATTGTTATATTTATGGCAAGAATTATTATTATTATTATTTTTTTTTTTTTTTTAAGACATAAACTTAAGCTAGATATCTGGCTAGCTTTTTTTTTTTTTAAGACATAAACTTAAGCTAGATATCTGGCTAGCTTTTTTTTTTTTTTTTTTTTTTTTTTTAAGACATAAACTTAAGCTAGATATCTGGCTAGCTTTTTTTTTTTTTACTTAACATACATGAGTCAGTTTGTTAGTTTGCATGTTACATGGCTGGCTAGCAAACATGCATCTTTTAACTAGCAAAAACTAAAAGTATTAGCCTGATGATAGCTATCTGGCTAGCAAACATGCATCTTTTAACTAGCAAAAACTAAAAGTTTAGCCTATTGTTATATTTATGGCAAGAATTATTATTATTATTTTTTTTTTTTACTTAACATACATGAGTCAGTTTGTTAGTTTGCATGTTACATGGCTGGCTAGCAAACATGCATCTTTTAACTAGCAAAAACTAAAAGTATTAGCCTGATGATAGCTATCTGGCTAGCAAACATGCATCTTTTAACTAGCAAAAACTAAAAGTATTAGCCTGATGATAGCTATCTGGCTAGCAAACATGCAATTTTGCTAGCAGAAAATACATGAATGCAACAATTAATCTATTGATTGATATCTGCCTAGCAAACATGGGTTTGCTAAAATTAAAAATGCAAAAGAATGAAAAGAACTCAAATAAAACGATTCACCTAATGTCAGATATGTGGCAAATAACCATGCTTCTTTTGCTAGCAAAGAAACAAATAAACCAAATACTCCTAAATGGTTTAGCCAAATGTTAGATATCTGGTTAGCAAACATGCATCTTTTAACTAGCAAAAACTAAAAGTATTAGCCTGATGATAGCTATCTGGCTAGCAAACATGCAATTTTGCTAGCAGAAAATACATGAATGCAACAATTAATCTATTGATTGATATCTGCCTAGCAAACATGGGTTTGCTAAAATTAAAAATGCAAAAGAATGAAAAGAACTCAAATAAAACGATTCACCTAATGTCAGATATGTGGCAAATAACCATGCTTCTTTTGCTAGCAAAGAAACAAATAAACCAAATACTCCTAAATGGTTTAGCCAAATGTTAGATATCTGGTTAGCAAACATGCATCTTTTAACTAGCAAAAACTAAAAGTATTAGCCTGATGATAGCTATCTGGCTAGCAAACATGCATCTTTTAACTAGCAAAAACTAAAAGTTTAGCCTATTGTTATATTTATGGCAAGAATTATTATTATTATTTTTTTTTTTTACTTAACATACATGAGTCAGTTTGTTAGTTTGCATGTTACATGGCTGGCTAGCAAACATGCATCTTTTAACTAGCAAAAACTAAAAAGTTTAGCCTATTGTTATATTTATGGCAAGAATTATTATTATTATTATTATTATTATTATTATTATTATTATTATTATTATTATTATTATTATTATTATTATTATTATTATTATTATTATTATTATTATTATTATTTTTTAAGACATAAACTTAAGCTAGATATCTGGCTAGCTTTTTTTTTTTTTTTTTTACTTAACATACATGAGTCAGTTTGTTAGTTTGCATGTTACATGGCTGGCTAGCAAACGTTTCTAATAAATAAATCAATAAGTAAATAAATATATAATTTTACATATCTGGATAGCAAACATGCTTCTCTCTTTTTTGCTAAACAAAGTAATAGCTAGCTAGCAACCATGTTTCTATGTTTTAAGACAAAATCCTTGAATTAGCCTAATAAGAGAGCTGATTTTTAAACAATGTGTAAATTAGTTTAATGATATACAGCTAGCAAACATCCTACAAAAAAAAGCACACAGTACAAAGATTAGACAAAATGTATGAGTTAGTTTAATGTTGTAAAACTGGCTAGCAAATATTTTTCTCACAAAAACATGAGTTAGATTACTTTCAGAGAGATGACTAGTAAACTTCTCTACTTTTAAACAAAATATACGAGATAGCTTAATGTTAGTTAAAATGCTTTTTCAACATTTAGCCTAATGTTAGGATACAAATCGTTCCTTCGCTTGAAAAAAGAAAATATGCGAGTTAGCTAAACTAGCAGTCATGGCTACAATAGCGGTAACTAGCTGACTGACGCTAGTACAGCGCTCTGTTTAAGTGGCTGGTTAGTTTTTCCGGATGGTGTGATGACGCAGCGTCACTGATTGTTTTACACAACAGCACATTCTGAACTTGTTTAATCCTTTTCCACTATTGCATCGGCAACAAGTAACAATTTGTATGAACATGTACTTTTTATCCATTTAGAGCTACATCTAATGTTGTGGAACATCCGTGAACCAAGTTATCACTTATTGTATACCAGCTATAAACAATCGTTAATTCATCAGCCTCTCTATTTTATTCTCTTTTTTCTTGAAGTTAATGACAAAAAAACCCAGCATTTTGTGATAATAAAGAGAAAACTGTTTTCTAATTCAATTACGTTCATTTATAAGATTAAGGTATATTTTTAGTTTATAAATAATGATCAAGATTCGACGTGAAATAATGTTTTATTAAAAAATAGCGCCTCGGTATTTAAAAACAGTGTGTTAAGTGAAAGTAATGGCATTAACAATTTCGCTGTAATCAATTATTTTTTAGTTCTTTCCAAAACCTCTGTTTAGTGTTACACACTCCGATATTTTACTGTGTGTCTCACGATAAAATGATGACAAATGCAGATTCAAATCCTCCCTCAGGACTTTGGGCCTTGGTGATATTAGAGTCAGTCACTCAAGTCATTCAGCGTAAGAGATCGAGAACAACGCACATTACCCGCTAATGCTCTGCCTGTCATTAATAATCCCCGCTGAGGGAAGGCCTCCGAAGGGCCGTTGGCTCCTCGTTGCCTACACTCGGTGAACTTTCCGCCAATTTGCACGTGGCCGCCTGTGTCAGCGCTCCTGATGGTTTAAGCCCAGGTGTGCCGGCGGGTAACGGGGGAAATCACGGCGCGCTCGGGCCCTGCACACGCCAAATGACTCCATGTTTACAATGTAAAAGGAATAAACAAACATGCTGATGATGAGGAGGATGCGAGAGACGTTCTTTCAAATCAGGCCTCAACTTTGAATGATAATTATTAGATTTCAAATAAAGTTAATATAATGTATGTACAATAATGTGAAACTGAAATTCTGTAAAGCAAAAAGCATCAAATATACAGCAAATCTTCAGGTTTTTTTTTTTATCTTAAAGTGCTGGGCTGTTTTTCCTACGTACACATTGTGTTTACCGAAGTACACTTTCACCACAAGACTTTATTTTTTTATTTCCAAAATGTTTCATCAGTGTGCGCTGAGCGTCTTACATTAACCTGTTTTCTTTGCGTCTAAAATGAAATAAATACATTTGATTAATAATAATAACTAACTCTTGAGATTCAATACAATATTGTTACAATTAAACTATTATCCTGTTTGTTAAAAAAAAAAAATCATATATATATATATATATATATATATATATATATATATATATATATATATATATATATATATATATATAAATTTCATAGGCACTCTATAGGTCACTGTAGCTCTAAGAGACGGAGCTCCATGCCCTTTCGCTCACATTGTTCTACATCCCACACAGCATTGGTGATGTTTTCATCTGAAAATGGTCAACTGCTGCATGTTATTATATCATCAGACCGGTATGCGCTTTCTGAATATCTAATTCTACATTTAGTCTTTAATTTCTCTAATAATAACCTCCACTCTTCTGGGCAGATGTTCCACTACATGAGGCCTGGGGGTGCAGTCTTCCAATTCATCCCAAAGATAAGGTCAGAGCTCCATAGCGGGAGATCTTCTACTCCAACCGATGCTCTAATCTTCGTTTTCTTTTCACATGCTTCCTATATGGATTGGTAGGCCCCTCCCACCCAGAGAGCATGTCCACTACAGTAGAACCAGGTACAGTATGTGAAGGCTGTGTGATCAGCATTGGTGTTTTTCAGTGGAAAACATCTGGACGGCTTTCCAGACACCTCCGACCAATCATTTTCAAGAATCCAACTGCTCTATGATATCAATTACTATAAATGCTGCAGAATGATTGGCTGCACAAACAGCCCTTTGAAAGAAATATCCGTATTCGTCGATTTGACGTCCTCAACTCACACCTCTGTTAGTGCTTTCTCTTCACCGATGGACATTTTATTTATTTATTTTTTATTTCACACTTTGCACATTACTTTTCAGCAATTTGTTCGGCCACTGAGAGTTTGTGCAGCAGATGTTGGCAGAGTGTAGGTTGGATGAAAGGCTGCGACTGGCGTTCCGTCCGGATTACGGAGGAACTGGAGGAAGTGAGCCAACGAGGGTGTATGGTTTAAACCCTACGTGTTGGGTTAATACCAATCAACACACACACACACACACACACACACACACACACAAACACACACAGGCCCATACACAGTGGAATCCTTAGGCTTTACCACCCAAAAGAAATTATCAGGGGGAAACAGCAGGGTTTTGCAAGATGTTTTATACAGCACACACACACACACACACACACACACACACACACACACACACACACACACACACACACACACTTACATGCCCATCACAGCTACTTTTGTCTCAATGGTTTCATCTATTTTTGTACCATTTCCGGTAAATTGATTGCCAGACGAAAAAATATAAAAAAAGAAACCTGGATTTTTTTTTACTACTGCACGACCTGAAGTGTTTAGTTCCTTTTACAAGAACACGTTGTACTTTTTTTTATCCGTTTCTTGTTACATTTAACGTGCTGCAACATTGGAGAAACAAGTCGATTCAAGTTATCACTTACATTATAGCAGCTGTAAGCACTCGCTCCCTCTTCAGTCTCTCATCTTCTTTTTTTTGTTCTTGATTGCGTTCACAGTGGTGAAACCACAGAGTGGTAACCCAGATCCATCCTGAAGACTTGTATGCAGTGGAAAACCTGTAGCTGCAGCTTTACCACTGACCGTTATAGTGTTGACACTGGAGGCTCCTTTCATATATTTTAAATTAACATCTTACAGAACTCTATAGGAGGAAAACAATTTGATGATTTAAAAAAAAGTTCATAAAAAAAAAAAATTAATAGATATAATTTACACGATTGTGTGAGATGTAACATATCTCGCACAATCGTATTTGAAGATTGTTATTGAGAATTTGAATAAATAAATATAAAAGAAGTAAAAATTAAAACCTTTAACGCAACACAAGTCCTTTTTTTTTCTTGAAAATAAAAAAAACAAACGATAAATCGTCGAAAATTAATTATCACTAAACATTTTTTTTTCAATGATGCGTCAAGTCTCAAATCAAGCAACACAATCCGCCATAATGCACACATCCGGCAATTAAAACCGTCCGTGTGGAAACATAGAAAAATAGGTATGTCATTTAAAACACCATAATTACTTTAAAACATTTGATAATTTGTCTTCATGCACTATGAAACTTATAGGAAATTGTTTTTATGGAGTTTTATGTTAAAATAATGACATTTATTAATAAAAATAAAATTATTCATTATAAAAAGAAGTAAAATGTTAATACAGTACATTACTGTAAACATAAAATACTGTACAGTACATGCACTCACTATAAATATGATACATTGTACTGTATTTCTACAAATGTACACAAAATTCATTTTGCTATTTTCTTGCAAATATTTTCTGTGTGTGTTTAAATCGTGTGGGAGGAAGATTTACGGCTAAAACAATAAAAAAAGGATTTTGAGGTGGCGTCTGTTTATCTGTTTATTACTTTATTAAAAACTTGAACGTATTAATTTAAGGTACATTTAAAATAGATGTAAATGTGCGATTGAGTTGTGATTAATCATGAATTAACTCATGACAGTCATGCAATTATTTATATATACTGTATATATATATATATATATATATATATATATATATATATATATATATATATATATATATAAATATAAAATATTTATTTATTCATTTATTTATTTATTTATTTATTTATTTATTTATTTATTTATTTATTTATTTTTCAGTTAATGGTTGCTCTGATGTGATGTGAAAAGTATAAAACCTTCCCTTTTCTCTCTTTTCCCATAATTTTTGTAGCAACAGATAAATCTGTCAGCTAGATCACAATGGATAAACTTGAGAAATACAAGCACAAAACAAGTAACTGAAAATACAAAATCTGAGATCGGCGTATTGCCGCCCGAGGCCAAATGTCTGTTTTTGTGTAGAGCTGTTTCGTCGTAGAAAGATCACTCATGTCTTTCTGTTTGCTTGTCTATATTGCACAATTTTTGTTCTCTTTTTATATTAATTACTTGGAATGTATGTTACAGTTACATTACACTGTGGTAGCAGGGAATGACTTTTCTCTGTCCTTTGTATTGTAAAATAGTCCATATTGTAGCTAGTGCATTGGTACATTTACACCAAAATCAGTGCAACTTCATTTGGATTGTACTACATGCTTATACATTGTCATGTAATGAAAATAAAACTGTGAGGTATATGTGAGAAAAAAACGTATGTACAAATGTTTGTGGCCACCTGAGCAATAGATGTGTATGTGCTTTTTGAACATCCCATTCCTCATTTCTTCCCTGTTTTAATATTCTTCACTCATCTGGGAAGATGTTCCACTAGATGTACATTTACCTTTACATTTGCGGCATTTAGCAGACGCCGTTATCCAGAGTGACGTACAAAAGTGCTTTGAGTCTTCAGCAATGAATAACACAAGATTACAAATTTTATATAAATATAACTTAAGATCTACAAAGCAAACTTGGAAAGTGCTTAAGTATTTCAGAAAGAGGTAGGTCGCTTAAAGATAGCCAGGGACTCCACTGTATGGACAGATGTATACACACACACACACACACACACACACACACACACACACACACACACACACACATACATGTTAATAATATGTTGAGATTTTGGACTGTGATCTGGTTTCATCATCTTCCACTGCTTCAGAAGCACTTTACACAACACACACACACACACACACACACACACACACACACACACACACACACATACAGACGTTGAACGGCTTTTATCTAAAATGTTCTGTTTCTATAGAAACTTTGTGTGCGTGTGAATGTATTTGTGCATAGGTGAGTGTGTGTACGTGTGTGTATTTCACAATTCTCAAAGTGCTGGGACTCTGAGAGCGTGCATTTCTTGCAAACACACAGACGTACACAACGTGTTTACTGAGACCTACACTCTGACCACAAGACTTTCTTTATTTCCAGAATGTTCCATCAGTGCATGCTGAGTAACTCTTCCGTTTACCACTTTTCAATTTCAGTTGTTGCATGAACGGAGAAAGACGCTAAACTCCTGGAGAACGATTTTTTTTCAAAATGAGAATCACATATTAGATATGGCTGATGTTAAGACTGAATGGACAGAACTTATGGACAGAAGAATATATACATGTTCAAAGGTATAAATCTAAATATAGTAATATAGGTTTTCACAAACAAACTAATAAATAAATGGATAGAATGTTAATAAAAAAAAACATTTGGCAAATGTCAAAATGTATTTATTTTTTTACAAATGTAACTTAAAAAAATATTATTGATAATAATAATAATAATAATAATAATAATAATAATAATAATAACAACAA
>NC_060904.1:16153310-16168310 GCF_014805685.1 Silurus meridionalis | reverse complement strand
ATATATATATATATATATATATATATATATATATATACAATGCCAATGTATATTATGTATAATTAATAGTTATTGCAATTAAGCAATACACAATAAAAATGCATATTAATCAAATAATTAATATTTACTGCATATATATATATATTTACATACAATCAACATCTGAGAAATATATAGGCTTATATGGCCTACATTGTGGATCATTAAGAATAAATAATGAGTGCCAATAAATAAAACAAACATATATATATATATATATTTATTTATATATTTATGAAAATAAATTAAATGTAAAAGAATGACATCATGCAAAAGTTACGCGCGTCAAGACGGATGAAACGTGTGAAAGAAACAAATGTGGGGGAAAGAAGAATCATGTGAAAGGATCACAAATTGTATCAAAAAAACAACATTTTGTGGGGAGAAAATGACAGGACAGGCGATCTTGACAGGCAAATGACAGGCATTCTTTTGCATCAGATACATGTGGAAATAATAATGTTAAAAAAAGGTGGAAAATAATAATGACACGTGATGTGTGTTAACCTGTAAAATGACGTAACATATGACATAAATCGTGTAATTATTCACATCTGAAAGTCGTGATTTTTGACTTTGCGAATGCACTTTTTTTAGCAAGTTCCTTTTAGGCCTTTACATAAATTTAATCCAATAATTCATGGAGTTCGGAAGTGAAATTTCGGGCGGGAAGTCGAAGCCGTGTCCTGAAAACCTGCTGCGAGTGCATCAGAATGCATTTCCATAGCTGAGCTGTGTATACAGCAGATGTATTAATGACGACTGGGAGCTGAGATGAACGGAGCTCACAGTGTGTGCATGTGTAAGTGTGTAAATGCGTGTGTGCGTTTGGGTGTGTGTGTGTGTGTGTGTGTGGGAGAGCTCCTCCAGACACCTGCCGCCGAGCCCCGGCTCCTCTTGGGAACCAACATCTGAGAAATGCAATTTGAGAGCTTCGAGCCACAAAGAGAAAGTAAACACACTGTTTGGGAGAGAGAAGGAGTAAACACTAATGCAGACGATGCTGGACAAATATGTATTTTTTTTATCCCCAAAAAAAGAGGCAGTGAGAGAGAAAGAAAAATAATCATAAATGCTTCTGTTGTCTCACAGGTGTGTGGCTTAAGAACAAACTTGATTGTGCTAGTTTGGGCCACTTGTGAATGTGTGTGTATGTGTGTGTGTGTGTGGGTGTGTGTGGGTGTGTGTGGGGTTGTTGTTTTTCAACAATACTTTAATGACGGATGCTACTTGTGACCGAAGGCCTTTATGTGTCATGCAATATAGGCACATCGTCAATCCAAGGCGTTGATACACTCTGAAATAAAAGACAAAACACTGAAAAGGATGACTATGCATATGTTTAAAGCTTCCTGTTTGCGACTTCCTGTTGTCACCTTGCATTTACACACACAAGCGACAAGCAGCAATGACTTCATTAACCACAACAAGCAATGTTTGAATTCTCAATTCATTGGAAATTCGGTGCAACTTGCTCGAGCTACACATCCAAACAGCCTGTTTGAATGATTTCTCAGAACAATCATATTGTATGAGAGGGAGCTGGTAGCTTAGTGTTATAGGCATTAGACTTTGGATTCGAAGTTCAAATCCCAGACACATCAAGCTGCCACTCCTGGGCCCCTGAGCAAGGCCCCAAACCGCATAGCTGCTCAGGGGGTATGAACCGTGGGTTACAATAGTGTAATTTTAGCCTCATACCTGTGAGTAAGGGGAAGTGGTGGCTCCGTGGTTAGGATGCTGAAATTTTTTTTTATAAATTCACATTCCAGCTCAACCAAGCTGCCATTGCTGGGCCCTTGAGCGAGGCCCCTAACCCTTAACTGCTCAGTTGTATAAATGGCATAATTGTAGGACATTTTGTTTAAGGACATAAATGTAAATGAAGAATCAGGAATTGTTTGGGCCTCTGGTGAGGTTAAGTGTAAGTAATCACGTGGAAATAAATTGTGAAGGAATCAAATGCGGAGAGAAATCGTGAGGGAATCACGTGCAGGAAAGAATTCGTGAGGGAATCACGTGCGGAGAGAAATCGTGAGGGAATCACCTGCGGAATAATTTGTGAAGGAACCACATGCGGAGAGAAATCGTGAGGGAATCACGTGCAGGAAAGAAATCGTGAAGGAATCACGTGTGAAAAGAAATCGTGAAATTACACGTGGATGTCAGTTGTGAAGGGATCATGTTTGGAAATGAACCATTATGGAATTATGTGTGGAAAGATCTCATGAAGGAATCACAGAGGGAAATAAATGAAGCATGTGGAAAAATTCATCTAGATCCAGCAAAAAATCGAGTTATTTTTGTATTGTATTATTCAATGTGTGAAACTGCTTCAGTTTAGACATCGACAAGAGACAAAAAGAATCAGGTTTATTGGCCAAGTGTGTTGGCACACATAAAGAATTTGGTTCCAGCTGTTAGTGACTCTCAAAAGTATAGACATGAATAACACTATACTTTCAGCTTGGACTATACGAGACAATAAAGACAATGTGAGACAATGTGAGACAATAGAGACAATGTGAGACAATAGAGACAGTACATGTATTAAATAGGAATACGGAGTATATGACAGATCAGTAATGTACATAAAGTGTGAGAGTTCATGTTAGTGTAAAAACAGTATTGTACGTGAGGTACGATAAAGAGATTACTTTACACTACTCTTGCTAACATGAACGTAATAATCAAATGGCATTTACACTATATAGACAAAAGTCTGTGGACACCTGAAGCTAAAACTTCTATAAGCTTTTCAAACATCTCAATTTTCAAAGATATTTCATTAGATTGTAAAAAAGTAAAGTCAGGTACTGACTTTAGTAGATCTTTCAATCCAACTGATGTTAACCATATCTTCATGGAGCTGGCTTTGTGCATATTGTCATGCTGGAACAGATTTTGGTCTCCTAGTTAAATTGAAGGGAAAATGTAAAGCTACAGCATCCAAATACTTTCTATACAATTATGTGCTTTCAATTTCATGGTAACAGTTTGGAGAAGAACCACAGATGGCTGGAAATTACAGGTGTCCCAATACTTTTGTCATGTAGTATAAGTTCCACTGGGTTATCTTACATTTATGGCACTTAGTGGATGCCCTTATCCAGAGCAATTGAGGAACATACAACTGAGCAGTTGAGGGTTATGGGTCTTGCTCAAGGACCCAGCAGCTGGGATTTGAACTCATGACCTTCCAACCAACAGTCCAATGTCTTAATCATTGAGCTACCACCTCCATCTTTGGTTTGTTCCAACGCTAACCTATGTGACAAGAACCTAATAGTCAGCAACACCACCAACAACATCAATAGCATCATCTAAAATCTGAATCGCATTCTTAACTTCTTCTAATTGGTCAGAAGTCTCCAGTGTCAGTGCTTTGTAAGAGACCTCCAGAAGGAAATCTCTCAAATCCTAATTAATATCAAGTCTACTACTAAGATTTATTATCTTTTGAGTCTGGTTCCTCTCAAGGTTTTCTCCATATGCCATTTCAGGGAGTTTTTTTCTTGCCATTGTCACCACTGGCTCACTCGAAGCAAACTTACAGTTATAAGATTACATGTGGAAATAAATGAAGCATATGGAAAAAATCAACTAGATCCAGCTAAAAAACAATTTATTTTTGTATTGCATTGTTACATTTTTTAACTGTTTCAGTTATAACACAATTTCTCATCGAAACAGAAATAAAAATTTTCTGGACAGGCCACACCCACAAGAGACAACAGTATCAATCGTGACAAAAACGAAACAAACGTATACACTTTATGCAACTTTATAACTTATTTATTTCTGTACAGCTACTTTGAGGCAATGTTCATTGTTAAAAATGTTTATAGCTATATGATCTATACCATAAATACCGAATCAAGAATTCATACTTCCTGGATCTTCCCCAACATTAAATGTAACACTAAATATATATAAATATATCAATTAATAAATAAGTGTTGCACACTTTAAATACGAGACAATAGACAAGCGTGATGAAATGAAGATGAGGTCAATTTTAATCAAACACAAAACAGAGCACAAGCATGACACGTGTCTTTCTCGCGTTCATCGACGATCCACAGAAGCCTGAAATGTCTATGAGACTGATAGTGCAATCATTATAGTCATTCAAAATGCAATAATAAAAATAAAATAATATTAAATCAAATAATATAACATCAGTACTTTTTTTTAAAGGGGGGGGGCTCAAAAATTATAAGCATCATTTCCATGTTATCCACATAAGAACTGTCAGTGTTTCAGATTGTCGCGGCGCGATCCGAATTAAACGCTTCGGCATCCCTTCCTCGGCTATTTTCCAGTAACGGTGCACCTGTAACATTGCGTTTTTGTTCTTTACATATCAGAGGATGGCATTTCGGTGTTAATAATCCAGTGTCGAACACTGAGCAGACGAACAGGCCGGCATTCGCTGATCAGAGACGTGGTTCGTTTTTGCGCGTGATCCGCTCAAAGTTAATAACGAGCTAATCAAAAACATCAAAAAGATGTTCGCATCAAAAAAAAAAAAAACACAAACAAAAAAAAGAAAAACCCATAGGCTCGAAACAGATTGTTTTTCATAATCAGGCATGCAGCCGTCGCCTGTTTTGACACAGCTAAAGAAACACGGCAACCCTCTTCCCTTCATTAAAAGCAATAATAACGCAGGTGTGCGCAAAATGGCATGCTGGCAGCAATATGAATTATTAATGCCGAACTTAAGTATTATAACAGGAAATCGATGAACTTACCTGGCACAATTAAAATGCAAAACGCCTCATTTTTTCCATAATCCAGCACAGTATAATTACGGCTCTCTATTCTGGAACACGATAACTTTGAATTTTTTTTTTTTGTCGATTTTTTTTTTTTCGAAAGCACACAACACCTGCTTGCTTTGTTTACACTTGTGTGTTCTCTCTCGTATTACGGGGAGGGTGCTCAGATGTCCTCCTACCTAATGCTGTGCAAAGACACTTTCTGACAAGCTGCATCTGAAATGCATTTATTCTCCTATACGGAGGAGACTCGAACATGACCGCTGATACGGCTATGCAAATGATCTACATTGAAACCAGCATGTGGGTGGTTTTTTTGGACATAAATGACAATGTTGTTCATTTGCCGTTTTGTGGAAAGTACAGTGGATTCTTAGGAGGTGGAGCAATACTTTGTTCGTAATTACTGATCGTTAAACCACACGTGCTGCACGGTGGGATCTCGATTTCTAACGCAGGCCTGTTGAAGTATAAAATCTCCATGCACAGAAGGTCGATTGGGTTTTTTCTAACAGCAGCTTTGACTTTTGTGTACAGTAGCTGCAAATAAATGACTCATGAATCTGGAAAATAAACGATTCGTGTGGGGAAAATGTCGCATGAGAAAAGAAACTGAATGCTAATAAAAAAAATAATCACATGTGACAACAAAAGGATCATGTCGAAGAATTATTGGTGAAAATAAAATGTGACACTATATGCACAAAAAGTTTGTGGACACCCGAAGATAGGATTCGTCAAAGCTTTTCGAACATCCCAATTTGCTGTTGTAATATTCTCCACTCTTCTGGGAAGATGTTCCACTAGATTTTGTGGAGATTTATGTTCATTCAGCCACAAGAGTGTTAGAAAAGTGCAAGTACTGATGTAGGTGAGGTGAGGAGGCCTGTGTGTGCAGTTCCCATTCATCCCAAAAGTGCTCAACAGGGTTTATATTGTGTATATGTGGTTCTTCTTCAAACTGTTACCAAAGCTGGAGGCTCACAATTGTCTGTGGATGCTGTAGCATGAAATTTTATGTTTAGGTGAAACATGTTCCAGCTTCATGCCCCTGTGCACAAAACCAGCTCCATGAAGATCTGCTTTACAAGGGTTGGAGTGGAAGATCTCCTGCTATAAAGCCCTGTTGAACACCCTTGGGCTAAATGTGAACGCTGACTGCACCCCAGGCCTCCTCACCTTCTCACCTACATCAGTACCTGACTTTACTCACAGCCTTACAGCTGAATGAATCTCACACAAATCCTCACAAATCTAGTGGAACATCTTCCAATAAAATAGAGGTTATTATAACAGGACTGAATGTGGAATGGGAATATTATAATCTCAGGTGTCCATATAGTGTAACTGTAAATTAGAAACACAACCAGTCCGTAAACTATGGATGCAAATAAACATTTCTTATCATAACTTTAAAAAAGATTTTTGGATAGGCAACGCCTACACCCCACAACAAACAAGCTGATGACTTTTGATTTGGTCGTGAGAAACCAGCGGTAGTGTGTGTGTGTGTGTGTGTGTGTGTGTGTGTGTGTGTGTGTGTGTGTGTGTCACAGGTTAGCTGTTAGCAGGTTAGCTTCGATGGAAATAGTAGTAATTTGTAGAAATAATAAAAAAGGTCTGGCTTGATGATGTCACCTTGTTGCTGATATTTTATACGATGTGATTATGGTAGCTTCTTTTGTTGTTGTTTTTTCTCAATATTATATGGTAATGTTAAATTATGGATATGCATTTTAATGTTGATTTGTTGAAATTTGCTGTTTGAAATAATATAAAAAGCCATTATGGTATAATGATTAAAAATGTATCCCATTTTGTATTTATTATTATTTTATTTGATTATTTTCATTCATTATTCATTGTATTTATTTATTTATTTTTGGGAAGGACTTTCTACAACACACTTTTAAAATGGAACCATACCTGAAAAAAGAAAGAAAGAAAGAAAGAAAGAAAGAAAGAAAGAAAGAAAGAAAGAAAGAAAGAAAGAAAGAAAGAAAGAAAGAAAGAAAGAAAACCATAACCTGAAAAAGAAAGAAAGAAAGAAAGAAAGAAAGAAAGAAAGAAAGAAAGAAAGAAAGAAAGAAAGAAAGAAAGAAAGAAAGAAAACCATAACCTGAAGAAACAGAGAAAGAAAGAAAGAACGAAAGAAAGAAAACCATAACTGAAAGAAAGAAAGAAAGAAAGAAAGAAAGAAAGAGAAAGAAAGAAATAAAGAAAAGAAAGAAAGAAAGAAAGAAAGAAAGAAAACCATAACCTGAAGAAAGAAAGAAAGAAAGAAAGAAAGAAAGAAAGAAAGAAAGAAAGAAAGAAAGAAAGAAAGAAAGAAAGAAAGAAAGAAAGGAAGAAAACTATAACCTGAAGAAAGAAAGAAAGAAAGAAAGAAAGAAAGAAAGAAAGAAAGAAACTATAACTTTGTTATTTTGATTTGATTTGTATTTAGAATAGAAACACGTAGAGGTAGACTATCCATTCTTGGTTGAGTGCAAATAAAAAAGGGAAAGAAAAAACAGTGAATGCGATCCAGTCACCGGGGCGTGTTTCAGCCTGAAGACCAGAACAGCTTGTGCAAACTGCAACATGGGAGCCACGTTCCTCTTTTGGCAAGTCAAACTTTATCAGCACAAACATGCACAAATGAAAACAAACACATCCCGGCTTGCTAATTACACACACGTCGGGCGCACCGTCCACCGGTTTTGGCCAGACTTCGGGATGACCCGGGTTGTACTTACTGAGTGCTCCAGGAACGAAGGGGTTTTGATTCGATAAACGAGGCGCCATTTTTCAAGCTCATTATTCCGCGGGTGACGTTACAAATGGCGCCGGCGACACCAGGCTGGTATCTCTCGGGCCATGTGGCCCGTTACCCTCGCCAAATCCTGCGCCACTAATTTTACTAATTGCCTGGGCACGGCCGGCGCTTTCCATTGGTCGACACCGGCGCCGATGTCACGGCAAGCTAATGAGGACTAAATAACGCACGTGAACCTCTCTAATTGCTCCATTTCTCATCGTAGATACCATTTCTGCAATAAGAGCCCGGATGCCAAAACGCTGGCAATATAATTATTTTGGACAGCGCAGCCGAAGCATTTCCAAAAAAACATTACGAGTCCTGGAGTAATATTAGCTTAGTTATATATTTATTATTCGAGGATACTGTGGTGCGCCGTCGGTGCTAATTCCTTCACTCTTTTAAAACATTTTGTTTATGTGCTTCTTGGCCTTTCGTTTTGAAGATGCAATATGCAGATTTTTCTCAACACACTCTTTCACTCTTACTCAACTCTCCCCACAAGGTGTGTGAACAATGTGGGTTAGGCACAAGTCTATGTTCTGATGCTGATTCCACTAATGCACATCTATCTTCTTGCCACCTGGGGCTGCGTGTGTGTGTGTGTGTGTGTGTGTGTGTGTGTGTGATGTTCCCAGTCTGGCCATGTTCCCATTTGTGCATGATTTTTATTTTTTTTCCTCCTCTCTCCCTCCTTCCCTGCCTCCTAACATCTAAACAAGAACATGTGCTGAATATTTGAATATTTAACGCTATTAAAAAAAAAAAAAAAAAGACGAAGGAGTGTTATTACTTATTTACGGCTCCTGGCCTCGGCCGAGCATCAGGTGGTCCGAGCCAAACGGAGGCCCACGTGTCGCAAAACTTATTGACCAATAATCTGTCTTAATTCATGTCACATCACATTTAATAATTCACGCGGGGACGTGCGTTTCTTTTCTTTTTTTACCGATTAGACGCTCGGTTTATCTTTTACAATACGATTGGATGTGGTGCAATATGATTAAATAAATGATGATGGCAGACAAAACAGGGTTTAAACTGAGAACATTTGCCATGCTGGAGGCCTGTCAGTCAACACGCATAAAAACAATAAAAAAAATAATAAACACAACTGACAAAAGATGATACATTATATATATTTTTTTATGTTCTTTGAGTTAAACAGAAATACCATTAAGAATCGTTTTCTAAGCTTTTATATTTCCATTATAATATGCATCTGCATAATGAGGCAAATAGTTTATAATCGGATTTTAGAGAAACGTGACATTTTATGCTAATTCGAGTTAAATATGGTGCGTCATATAATCAAGGCATTCAGTTAATTAGCATATATATTTATAATTCATTAATTTGTTTATTAACCGTTGCATAGGGGATAAATCTAAAGACCGTGTGTGGGAATTTGTTTGTATGAGTTAAGGAATATAAGAAGCACTTTTACCAATCAATTCAATTCAGTTTTGTTTGTTGTGGCTTTGTAGAAAGAAATTGATTATGTAAATCTGTTGTAAAATTCCCCTTATAAGTTTATCTTAAAATTTAAAGCCAGAACCTAAAGGCTGAAAATCATTTTTACCCACAAGCCATCGGGTTTGTGAACGACATGCATCCACTTCCTATTCTTCAATGCAGGGGACAGATTACCCTCTAATCCTACCCCATTCTTCATAGACAGACAGACAGACAGACAGACAGACAGACAGACAGACAGACAGACAGACAGATAGATAGAGACAGACAGACAGACAGACAGACAGACAGACCAACAGACAGACAGACGGACAGACAGATAGACAGACAGACAGACAGACAGACCAACAGACAGATAGATAGATAGATAGATAGATAGATAGATAGATAGATAGATAGATAGATAGATAGATAGATAGATAGATAGATAGATAGATAGATAGATAGATCTGTTTCTTGCATTTTAGATTATAAATTTGTAATTTATGTCTTGAATCTATTTTTTCTCTTATTAAATATGCTTTAAATGTGGCTTTTTCATGTAGCTGCAATTGAATAAGACCAAAATGATTATAAAACATGCATTAAAACTGTTAAAAAAAAAAAAAAACTAAACAAAACAATAATCCAAACATCGACAAAGTTGTGAGTTGAAAGTACAGTAAGCACATCAGCACCTTCTGACTAATCAGATTTGAGAACTGAGCAGCAAAACGGTGCAGGAAGAAGAATAAAAAGGATATTACAGATTCTTTTCCATTGTGCAAAGTGTAAAACCGTTCTGCTTCAATCGTTTCCCAAAAGTTCATTCACACTGAAACGTCATGAAAACGTACGTCCCTGTACTGCGTGTGAGCAAAACACAAGACGCCTCAACCCGCGTCATTTACGCCTGCCGTTGATTTATTTACGCCGTTTTTTTCCAATAGCCTCCGTTTTTCACGCCGCTTTTAGATTGAACCACTTCGGAGAGCGTTTTTGTCGACTAAAAAATGCCATCTCAGTTTGTAAAGAAGCCCAAAACAGAGAGAAAATATGCATTTTTTAAAACTAAACTGCATTAGTGTGGCCTCTGGCACACGAATTACAGTTACGTAACGTTCAGTGAGTCTGTTCGGATCATAGTTTGGCCTTGAATCCTAGAGAGTGACAAAAACGTGTAAAGCGAGTGATAATTAAGCCCCCCCAAAAATTTAGCTGTTTATTTCCTGGCAATTTTGGCTTAAAAAGCTTCTTTGTGGGCTTCTCAGGTGAGGTGCAAACCACAAACTAATGAAAATGTCGCCATGATCAGGCGATACAGAGGGAATCCCGAAAGCGGACACAGGGGAAGGGTGGTTCCTGAAAATGAGCATCGTGCTACAGTAACTCTGACACGAAACGAGAAAAACACAGCATGACTCCTGAGTCACTTGTGGTTACAGGAGCTCGTTTCGCTGGCGTTTCCCACACACGTCTCACCTTTTAAATTATTTCAAAGCAAAAAAAAAGTTTCGGCCGAGTAATAACTAAAAAAAGTGAGCGTTATTAGATGCATGAGTATTTTTTTTAAAGGGGGGAATAATTATTCCGTTAGACGCGCTCCTGTTTACTCGTTGAGGTATTCAAATCAGCACTAGACTCGAGAATCCTTTAGCACTGACAATGAGTTTGACACCGCGTGCTGGCGTTTTTTTTCGCACCTGCGGCGGAGGCCAAGGGTCAGACGAAGGCCCTGGTTTGTTTTCAAGCGGGTGAAAATCGTCTCACGCTGGTTGTTTTGTTTGATTTCATTTTCGCAGTCGTTCATCGATGCAACTGCGAACGCGATTAATGGATTCAAATGTGGTCAAAGCTACAAGTGTGTATATGGGTGTGTATATGTGTGTGTGTGTGTGTGTTACAGGTGCTCGATTAGGCACGCAGCCCCACTTGTACGGCGCACACATGCTTAAAGACACGTTGAATGAAAGATAAGACGAAACCTCACGCACAACACAAAAATATTTGAAAGGAAATGTATAAAAGCCTCAAATTTTTTTTCTACTACAGATGTGCTTTTGCTTTTGAAAGAAACACTATTTATAGTTTTATGTTGTTGTTTTTCTCATGGTGTGAAATTCGTCAATGTAGCATGAGGGCGTCGGTAAGGAAAGACATCTTGAGGGCGACGCAGGTGTCTGCATGGCTGACACAAAAAAAATTTTGTAGGCAGAGACACAAAACTAAATTTCACCACAAAACCTCTGGTACGGTTGTAACGTGCGTCAAGAAACCATACGTAAAAGAAAAAAAAATTATCTCCCAAAGAGATCGCCGTTGTTCCAATTTTTTTTTTTTTTGGTTTGGCCTCAATAATCAAGGTGTGTGAATTTACAGGCAAATTTCTTCACCAAATAAAAACAACGTACAAAAGAGAAATTTCAGGTTAGTTTTTCTTATGGCTGAGAAATTTGTAATGAATGTGTGTTGCTAATGCTGATTCATTTATGTGTAAAAGCAGAATTTGCCAACCAGCACACATTTAAAGATCTCTCAAAGCAGCTTTACAGAAATCAACAGTGATGGTGAATGGTGTGTATTTATCCCTGATGAGCAGCCGTGGTGACTGTGGCAAGGAAAAACTCCCTTAGATGTAATGAGGAAGAAACCTTGAGAGGAACCAGACTCAAAAGGGGAACCCATCCTCATTTGGGTGACATCAAGAGTTTGATCATAAATCTTTCAACAATACAGAACACTGGAGAGTGAGAACTAACATGAGCACTGGAGTGTAAGATTATAAGTAATGTTCTTTCTACAGTCTTATACACTCTTTATGGTTATAAAACAACTGGAGCTACTGAGCTCAACATTTGTGATCATCACAGATCCAGCATCAGCTTCTCCATGCCAGAGCCTTTAAACACTCCAGGAGGAACAATGTCAGAAGACACACACGTCCTGAAATATCTTAATAACCACATCTTTTGATTTGCAATTACACATTATTTTTAAGATTGTGAATATTGTGTACAAGTTGTTAGAAGGCAGAGAGAAAATCATTAACGTCAGAAATACAAAAACAAACTACCAAATGACTTATTCAGCTGATCAACCACTGAAGGTATTGTGGATTGTAACACATCTACCTGTTAATGCAATATGCTTGGTGAGAGGAGGACCTCAACCGATGAGGGCAGAGGGGCAGTGGCTTTAGCAAAAGTTACAATTCTGTCCAAAAGTTCCGACGGTTTTGAGTTCCCCAGACTGACCAAAAAAAAAAGTGATATTTATCCTTGGTGGAACCCCTTTAGATATCTAAAACCACATTACCCACCGCCAGAACTGTCGAAGAACCTTTTATAAGAGTCTACACCATTGTGTGTATGTTGTTTGCTGGTTATAAATCAAAAGTCAAGATTCTGTCCTTAAGTTCACAAGGTTTTGGGTTCAAATCCCAGGACTGTTAAAGAACCACAGTTTGAGTTTTTGGACCCCATTTAGCAATTTGGAACCACATTACCCACCTAGAGAACTGTTCAAGAACCTTTTTTAAGCATGTACACCTTTGTGTGTTTGTTGGTTGCTAGTTGTAAAGCAGTAGTAATAATAAAATAGGAAAGTTGTTGAAGAAAGTTCCTGAGTTCTTATCCAAAGACTACTTGAGAACCATGTCTTGATCTACGATCTTCAAGTTTTTGTAGCTTTGTTTTCGGAATGGATTGAACTGTAAAAAAATAAATAAATAAATAAATTCTTTAAATGGTTCCTCCAGAAGCAATAATGTAAATGAATAGGAAAACTAGGAAGTTTGAATTGTGGAAAGTTCACAAGAACATGATGTGTAAACGTGTATGGATAAAAAAACAGTGTACATGAGTGTTTCTCAGTTCCAGCAGAAAGAAGTTAAGAACTCTTAATTATGCAACCTTTAAGGAACCTATTTTTTCTTTCTTTTTTTTAACTGAAAGTCACAGTATAAAAGAATGCAATCAGGAATAGAGTGAAAGTTTGAGTGGAAGATTTGCTCCCCAAAGATTTCAAGACCTACTTTCTTGGTGTGTATATGCTGTGTTGTGTGTATATGCTGTAGTGTGTGTATGTGTGTGTGTGTGTGGTTTATTTGCCAATGCCCAGAGATTGCAGGTGCTGTCCCTGCACTATATTCTAGAGTGTCCAACTTTACCGGTCACTATGAGATTTTAACTTCAGTGTAAATCATTACTATGTTTAAAATTTGCTATAAATTGCCATAAAAATAAAAAATAAAATCTGAATAATTGATTTTCTAGAACAGCAGCTCTGACAGCAGTTCCAGCTGCAGGACAAAACCCCGGGTTATATGAAGATAATTCTATATTGATTCTACATTAAAGTTACTAACACAATGAATTTTCATTAATAAGAAGCTTAAACTATACTAACAAAAGTTTGTGGACACCTGAATATAAGATTTGTATACGTGCCTCATTCCACGTTAGTTAAATGGAGGTATTTTTTAAATAGTTACTCCAGAAGCGATAAAGTAAATGATTAGGAAAAACTAGGAAGCTTGAATTGTGGACATTTCACAAGGACATTATTTGTAACTGAATTTCCTCTTTTGGCTTCTCCCATTAGGGGTCTCCACAGCAGATCATCCGTCTCCATACCCCCCTGTCCTCTACATCTGCCTCTTTCACACCAACCACCTGCATGACTTCCCTCACCACATCCATAAACCTCCTCCTTGGTCTTCCTGTTTTCCTCCTTCCTGACGGCTCCATCCTCAGCATTCTTCTACTGATATACCCCATGTCCCTCCTCTGCACATGTCCAAACCATCTCAATCTCACCTCCATCACCTTGCCTCCAAAACGTCCTACATGCGCTGTCCCTCTAATAAACTCGTTTCTAATCCTGTCCATCGTCGTCACTCAAAAATGAAAACCTCAACATCTTCAGTTCTGCTACCTCCAGCTCCACCTCCTGTCTTTTACTCAATGCCACTGTCTCTAAACCATACAACATCTCAGGTCTCACCACAGTCCTATAAACTTTCTCTTTCACTCTTGCAGATACTCTTCTATCACAAAAAAAACAACAACAACAGCAGCAATCTGAGTGTTTCTACGTTCCAGGAGAAAGGTTTTGGTGCAGGTTTGGGTCTCCTGGTTTAAGCGAATGGAAAATCCTATTCTACAGTAAACAGACATCCACTGTGTGCCTCCAACTTTGTGGTAACAGTTTGGAGATATATTGCTGAAAAAATCAGGTGTCTAAATACATTGGTCCATATAGTGTGTTTATGGAACATGTATAGACGGAGTGTCAGAGTTTGCACTAGCCTACAGTAAAGCTGTTTCTTTTTTTTTACTTGGAGTTACAATGCAAATATAAACAGATAAAAATATACAGTGTCATTCTGTAATAAAGGGAAAAAACGCTGTCGCATAAGATAAATAAAAATGCTGTTAATGGAAAATAAGTTTTAGTCTGGTAACATGATCTCCCTATTGTTGTTGTATTTACTGTAACCTCACACCCCCAACTGTTGTATTTCCTGTAACAGCACACCCCCAATTGTTGTTGTATTTCCTGTAACAGCGCACCCCATTGTTGTTATATTTCCTGGAAGCTGATTGTTTTTTTTATTAATATCAGTGGTTACGTTTGACACATTTTGTATCAGTGGGTCTCTGCTCTATGTCATTTTTGCCAAAGGGGTCCTTGCCCTAAAAAAACATTGAAGGAGATATTATATAATAGATTATACTACTCTATAGCGACTCAAAACTTTGTGTGTTATGTCTTCTTTAACATTGTTCTTATTTATTCCATATTTAATTTAGAATTGAATCTCACAGAATTGCAAAGAATTTTTATACAGATTAAAAATTTTTTTTTTTTGCATAAAGTTTTTACTGATTTTGTTCTTTGACTTCCTGCTCAGGTTTCAGA
>NC_060904.1:16093310-16150810 GCF_014805685.1 Silurus meridionalis | reverse complement strand
CACAACTGCAAACAATAATACACACACGTATACACACACTAATAAGCACAATAATACACACTAATACACCATAATACACACACTAATACACACCATTATACACACATTAATAAGTACACCAATACACACTATAATACACACACTAATAAGTACAGTAACACACACTATAATACACACTTATACACAAACTAATAAGTACACCAATACACACTATAATACACACACTAATAAGTACAGTAACACACACTATAATACACACACTTATACACAAACTAATAAGTACACCAATACACACTATAATACACACACTAATAAGTACAGTAACACACACTGTAATACACACACTTATACACAAACTAATACGTATACGAATACACACTAAAATACACACACATATACACACAATATTACATCATAATACACAAGTAATACACACACTAATACACCATAATACACACAGTAATACACACAAATACACATCACAATACACACACTAATAAACACACTAATACACACTATAATACACACACTAATACACAAACTAATAAGCACACTAATACACACCATAATACACACACACACAAGCACACACACACACACACACACACACATGCACACACACACGTACACACGTGCGTGTGTGTGTGCATGTGTGTGTGTTTCTGAATAAATGAATGAACACTTTACAGTATTAGAAAGCTTAATATAGTTGTCCTGTAGGCATCAGAAGCGTGTCATTAGTGTCATTATTGTTATTAATCTCCTGACAAAAACTCAAACAAGGTGCTTGAAGGAATGAAAGGAAACAATTCTACAGAAAAAAGGACAAAATTGGTGGAAGAGTGAGAGACAGACAGGATGTGAAAAAAAACCTAACAGCATAATGGAAGAATAAAAGGAAAGAGAGAATAGAGGTGATTAGATAGAGAAGGTGAAATTAAAGGTTTTCATTGTGCCCCTGTGCGATGACCAGAATACAAAAAAAAAGATAGAGTGAAAGGGAGAGAGAGAAATGGAGATAGAGAGAAATTCTAAGAGAATGAGAGAATGAGAACTTTTTAAAGAGAGAAAGACGTCATGGAGAACAGAAGAATCAGGTGGTCAAGTAAGTGGGTAAGAAATAAACAATAGACAGACTGTAATAAAGGATCGAAAGAAAGAAAAAACTGATTTAGAACAATTCAAAAGAAAAAGATTCTGTACAGTAAAAAGAAAAATGAGAAGTAAAAGAAAGAAAGAAAGAAAGAAAGAAAGAGCTAAAAAAAATCAATAGATAGATAGATAGACAGACAGACAGACAGACAGACAGACAGACAGACAGACAGACAGACAGATAGATAGATAGATAGATAGATAGATAGATAGATAGATAGATAGATAGATAGATAGATAGATAATTAGATTTCCTGAAATCTGGATGATGCAGAGTGAATAAATATTACAGACCAATGTTTTGTTAGTGTGTGTGTGTGTGTGTGTGTGTGTGTGTTTGCATGCCTTGTCCTGGTTGTGGTTGAAATTCATCAGGCGAGCGCGCGCCGGGCCGAGTTGGCGACGGAAGCGCGAGAGCGATGAGCTTATTGTCACGCTTTGGATGTTTTTCGGAGCAATCAACAGCTGTCGATCGAGATGTCCTGGACCTCGTCCATCAATCACAGGCCATCGTCAGGAGACAACAACAACAACAACAGAGATAACAACAGTGTGCGAGGAAACGTGCGGCCCAGGACAAAATCAGAAGCAGGCCTATGCAGAAACTCAGACACGTGCATATGCAAAAATACACATGCATGTTCATATAAAGCATGCATGGATATACACAAACACGATTCATAAACATGCATGCATATACACAACCACACAATTCACAATCATGCATGCATATGCACAACCACACAATTCACAATCATGCATGCATACACACAACCACACAATTCACAAACATGCATGCATATAAACACACAATTTACAAACATGCATGCATATACACATAACTACATGATTCACAAACATGCATGTAAATAAAGAAAGCCACACGCATATACAGAAAAGTAGGCATACACAAACACACGATTCACAAACATGCATGCGTATACGCAACCACTTGTGCACGCTCACAAACATGAAAGCAAATAAAGCACATGCGCATACGGAAAAGTGGGCATACACACAAACATCCATGCATACACACAAACACATAATTAAAAACAAACCTGCATGCAACTTCACAAAAATGCATGCATATCCCTATGCACCGATACAAATCACACATGCATGTGCACCAAACAGACAAAACACATATGCAAACACAAACACTAATACACATAGATAAATTTTACACATAGACATACACAAATGCACTAATACACAAGCATATATGCATACGCAAAAACACATGCACAAGTTAAACAAACACATAGGTACACACAAACACGTTAATGCTGAAACACACATGCACCTGTGCAAAAAATGCATGCATACAGTATGTACCAAGCAGGCACACGTGCACACACACACAAGTATGCTAACTCACTTGTGAGAAGTACATGCATATGCACCAAACAAATGTGTATACACACACACATATATGCAAACACAACCATATGCACAAACACTAATGCATATAAAGATACACAAATGCACAAATACATGGGCATATATAATTATACACTATCTGGACAAAAGTATTGGGACACCTGTCATTTCCAGCATTAGATTTTCCTTCAGTTGAATTCAGAGACCAAAACCTAGTCCAGATAATTGCCTCTTTGTACAAAGCCAGTTTCATGAAGATATGGTTGGAATGGAAGATCTTCTGCTATAGAGCTCCAAACCTATTGAACACCTTTTGGACAAATGTGAATGCTGGCTGCACCCCAGGATCCTCACCTCACCTACATCACTGCCTGCCTTTAACACCTTTGTGACTGAATGAGCCCCAATCTCCACAAAATCTAGTGGAACATCTTCCCAGAAGAGTGGCGGTTATTATCAGAGCAAATAAGTACTAAATATAGAATTATATATTTTATCTCACATAAGGCCGGATGACCGCACTCTTTCTTGCATCTGGAACCTCGGTTAAGAAACTCTGGTGGTAACAGATGTTTTCCAGTAAAGCATCACGCTATCTTGTCCACACTGTGTCGTGGAAAGCGATCAATAAGGACCTTGCGGTTTGCTCCGCATCGTGGCGCTGTCGGAAGACAAAATACAACCGAGCGAAAACAAACAGGGATGGGTCCAAAGAGAAAATGCGACATTGCATTGGTGTGGACGTTTCGTCCGCTGATAATTCAGGGCACAACGGAAGTCATTTCGCCGCGGTAAACACTCGCTTGCAATGAGGCTGACCCTTTTTGTTTGTAACTCGAGTGAAACAAACGCATGTGTTTTCTCCCAGCACAGGCAGATGCTTTATGTGTGTGTGTGTGTGTGTGTGTGTGTGTGTGTGTGTGTAGGAGCCCCACCTTGTAGCGAAACAATAAGCGAGGAAATTGTCTTAATCCGGGGAAGTTGAGGTTGCTAATATGATTAGGGTGTGGATGGCACTAATAAAGTGAAGCTTAATCAATCACACCGAATCTTCTCTCTCCACTAACCCCTGCTACCTGACTGGGCCATCTGTTATCATCCAAACTATATGACAAAAAAAACAACAAACGACTTATACACAATTAATATGTAAACAACAATCTAATTAAAATGGACAAGCTCCACACTCGGCCACCGGGGAGATTTCGTTAAGGTGTAAATGTTGCAATAAAATTGAATCCCCCCACCCGTTCGGGCCTACTAGTACGGAATACATTAATACACAGATACGTGTGGGTTTTTCAAAATGTATTTATCTTGTTTTTTCTGATGGGACGGCCAAGGAAATGCGATTAGGGTTCATCAAAGCACGTACTAATTGTTAGGTTGCGCTGGGACACCATATGCACCCGCGGACCCCCCAAACGGCCTCAACTGGGCGTCCTGCTCGATCTCTAATCTGGTTTCCCTCCATGTTAATGAACTCCCCTGATTCTGCATTATCTCGCTCTGGAAATATGATGATCTTTCAGCTGGGTCAACAAACAAGACTGCACCAAAAGTGATGCAGAATGTATATATGGGAAGCTTTTCTGTATGGAAAACTGCTGCTTTGTGGCTTTTAGGTAGTGGAGCAACGATTGTGAGATTCCAATCATTTTGAAAAATTTTTAAATAACCTCTCTGAGGTTTGTACTAGATGAATTAGCTAGCTAACAAACTTTAGCAAACTTTACTGAGATAACTGGTCTAGCTTCTGAAAGTTTTATGATCAAGGTTTCGCTCCCATTCTACATTTGGTGCTCATTCATCCTAAAGGAGTCCAGTAGGGTTTAGAGCTCTATAGAAGGAGATCTTCCACTCCAACACATGTAAAGCATGTCTTCATGGAGCTGGCTTTGTGCACAGGAGTATTGTCATTTAAGTCTACTAGTTCTAGTGGAACAAAAAGTTCATGTCACCACACCCAAAGACTTTGTATACAATTGTGTACAAGTTTGTGGCATCAGTTTGGGGAAAAATCACATAGGATTGAAAAGTCAGGGGTCCCAATACCTTGTACATCTAGTGTGTGTAGCTTAGTTGAAGCAGAAAGTTAGCAAATACACAAAATGTGTTTAATTAGTATCTGTGCTAATATCTGTTTATATGATTATTTTCCTAAAACTTAATTAATAGTTGTTTTTTAACAGCAATTAGTGAGTCATACATACTGAAAATACTGTAAAATGAATCTGAGAATTTTTTCTTACAAAGAAATTTCTCTGAAAACTTTCTGAAAACTTTCACTGAAAAATGCGCTTTATATTTGTATCATGCATACAATTTAATTATTCATTTCAAATTTATTTGGAAATATTTCTGATATCAATGTACACAACAATAGTTAGGAAAACTTAATAACTCTCAGAAAAACATTGTCATTATTTTTTAGAATTCGATTGCAAAGGTCTGTATCATGATGATATAATCGTGGATTTCTTCACAATGTTCCTAATCTGACATTATGCTAAGCTAAAACTAAGTGGTGGCTAATTAGTTGAAAGCTTTGGATCACTGATCGGAAAATCACGGGTTCCAGCACTGCATTGATGAGCCCTTGAGCTCATGGTCCATACCATGATTGACCCTGCACTCTGACCCCAACTTCCTAACAACCGGGGATACTCAAAGAAAAGGATTTCAGTACGCTGTATAGAATATGTCACAAATAAAGGCTGTTTCCAAAACTGTCCTTATCTCCTATATAAAACACTGTATTAGGTGTCGGCCATTTTGTATTGGTGTCAGTGAGCAACTTATACTCTTTGTTTGCTTCTTTATACCATAATGCATCTTGATCCTATATTCGATATACACTTGCCAGAAGACTATTTCCCATAGTGCAACGCAATTTTTGATGCCACTTCCCTTTTGAGTCAGTTTGACAGCGAACCATGTGAAAATAACTATATATATATATATATATATATATATATATATATATATATATATATATATATATATATATATATAAATATACACACACACACACACACACACACACACATACATACAGGTAGTTTTTTCTTGGTTGGCATAGTGATCGTAAGTCTTCCAGCGCATAACATTCTACACCATCTTAGCTAGCTAATAAATGTGCTAGCACACAATATTAGCGTGAAAAAGCTGAACGTTGCATCATAGTGTAACTAGCACAAAATTGGGAGAGAAATTATCAAAACAGCGGCAGGTTTTTCGCGTGGTAGGGGTGCGGAAAAAGCGTGCGGGGAAAAATAAAACGGTATACGATTACTGTGGTAGTAAGTGTGGAGTGTATGGTGCCCCAGGAAGGCTGGGACTGGCACTGCGCTCAAGTGAAATCAAAGAAACATGCTAACTCTATCTAACTATCTTCACCGCATGCACCAAGCTTCACCTTTCCTAACTTTTCCCACGACCTTGTTAATGCGTAATTGCATCAACAAAAAAAAAAGGCAATACTATAGTTGCGTGTGTTTCGTTCAACCATTTTCTATTTTCTTCTTTTCTGTTTTTTTTTTTTATGATAAAAGGGCATGCACTTTTCTCCCACCATCCCACCATCTTTTATTTCCTTCTCTAGTTGCCTACCTCACACGCACGCCCGCACAGCGGTAATACGATGTTTCCCAGAGGGCCCATCAATTCCTGCACGTTGCAACTACAGAATCAGAGGCGCCATCAAAATCTAAACAAGATCCGTCAGCAATTAAGGCAAAGCAGAGGGACATTAGAAAGTTGAGCCTCTATCCGGCCTACTTTCTCTCCCGTTCCCTTCTCAGCGGGCGGGAGGAATGAGCCTGGCATGCTCGGGGCCTCTCGGCGGATGCCCACACATACCCTGGGTCATCTATATTCCACCCAGGCCTTGGCAATATTGATATTGGCAGGCAAGCCGCTGATATCGGGGACGTAATGATGCAATTAAATCTAGAAGCATTTTACTATTATTGGCGAGCAAAGTCTAAACTCCCACCTTTCCCGCCCCCAACCCCCCTCTACCCCCTCTTTATTTTAGGAGGAAAATATGATTTGGAAATCCATAAGCGCAGAACTGGAATGGGTGTAGTCGTAATAAAGAAATTCATCTTGTTGTCTTCAGTCCATCCATCATTGCGTCGTTCGAAGGGTATCGGTGTAGCAGACGGGGTGCTTGATGCACTGGCGGAACAGGCTCAGTGATCTTGTAATATCCGCATTCGCGGCATTTAAGTGGTGATATATTTCACGTAATGATTAATTTTCAGTCGAGGGAAATCTCCTGTTTGACTCAAATGCACTCCGATGGGAAATGAATAACAGATTCCAGCCCTGCACGAAATTCGCGACGTACTATTAAAGCCATCAGGAATGGTGTGAAAAATGCATTCACTCACATGTAACTGTTCTGGTCGCAAACAAAAAAATGCAAATCAATTGGAGTTCTGTCTTTTTTTTTTTTTTTTTTTAGTAGGTTATCTACCTTGGAAATAAAAATTTCATGGAAAAAAACAGAAGTCTTTCGAACCATATGCTGTTCCATTTTTTTTCCTAGAGGGGAGATGGCTTCATGTCACTTATGTTTCTGATTAGCAAAATGATTTATGCCACGTTCGTTCAGAAATTCAGCTTGCAAATGAGAAAATGCATTGTGACTCTACCAGATGTGCACAATAAAAACGACATTCCCATTGTAATCTGGGGTACTTAGTTTATATGAAGCCAATATAAGGCGCACTTGAATGTGGCCGAGTCACTCTTTTTTAAAATTTGACTATAAATGATTGGAAATAAATTGTGTGTTTTATGCCCGATGGCATGAGTGGGTTGATAAATTAGGAACAGTTTTGTACCCCGACTTATCTACAAGACAAACCTGGCGAAGATCACAGGGATTAATTGCCTCCGAGGTGTGAAACGGCGCGTTCCCATTCTTCGCCACACACTTGGTGCCTAAACAATGATTAATCACCCTTTAACTATCCTCCAGAGGATCCGGCCCGGTTGCCAAGATGGGAAAATCCGTGGAAATCCGCGTGGCGCAGATTCCGAGGTAATTGCCAGGTACATGGAACACAACCTGTCCCCATCCGTTATCAGATTAGAGTGGTGTCACTGAACAGAAAACACAGGAACAAGGCCTCTCCTCTTCCCAGTTCAAATCAAACATGTTTCCATCTTTGATGGCCTTATAAGAGATTGGGGATTCAGGAAAGGTTTCCGAGTCTTATAGCGATCTCTAGATGCCATTATGTAGGATTTCGGTCAAGGTTTGGATCAGGGATATGTGTAGTGATGGCGTCGCTCAGATCGCAGACGTTGGCAAACGAGAGCATAGTTTCTAGCTTGTAATTTCCATCCAGTGAAGCCAATCCATAGACTTGTGACAAGCCGGGATTAACTGTGATGAATTGAGCATGAATGGGTTGCATATGGTATGCAATATCAATCAGATTTACTTTGGGCAAAGCAGAAAGCTAAGATATTCATACAAACAGTTATCAGACATTCAACCATTTATCTTCCTGGTTATGGTGGAACCCCGGAACACTGGGTGCGAGGTGGGAACACACCCGGGATGGTATACCAGTCCATCTCAGCAAATTGACTGTCCTGCAGTGATCTAGAAGTGAAAATAGTGACAAAAATAAATAACTTCAAAGATCAATACTACATGCTACAAAAAGTAGACCCTAAATCTATGCCTGAATTTTAATAAACTTAGATTTTGTAGAATTTTTGAGGGCTTTTCAAATTAAATGTGAAATGATTACTTTCTGAATGTCAAATATCTGCATTATGTAGAAGGTGCTATAGGAGTGAAACCTTAAAAAAAAATCATTGTGCTCCTAATATATTTTTTCCTACATTTAGCGTGTGATCTGAGTTATGTAATTAGTAATGCTTATACCAAGATATGATTTTTGATGTATCAAGAGACAAATAACTTTACATAAAGGTTATAATAAGAAGGTAAGTAAGTAGGTCAGCAAAAAGGTAAATAATTAATACAGTAGTTAGGAAGGAAGGAAGGTAAATAATTAGGTAGGTAAGTAAGTGAATAAGTAAATAAGTAAGAAGGAAAATATATAATAATGTAGTTAGCAGGAAATGGATGGATGGATGGATGGATGGATGGATGGATGGATGGATGGATGGATAGATAGATAGATAGATAGATAGATAGATAGATAGATAGATAGATAGATAGATAGATAGATAGATAGATAGATAGATAGATAGATAGATAGGAAAGTAGGTAGGTAGGTAAGTAGGTAGGTAAGTAAGTAGGTAGGTAAGTAGGTACTGTAGGTAAGTAAGTAGGTAAATAAGTAGGTGGGTAAGTAGGTAGGTAGGTAAGTAGGTGGGTAAGTAGGTAGGTAAGTAGGTGGGTAGGTAAATAAATAGGCAGGTAAGTAGGTAGGTAGGTAAGTAAGTAGGTAGGTAAGTAAGTAGGTAGGTAGGTAAATAAATAGGCAGGTAAGTAGGTAGGTAGGTAAATAAGTAGGTGGGTAAGTAGGTAGGTAGGTAAGTAAGTAGGTAGGTAAGTAAGTAGGTAGGTAAGTAGGTAATTGAGCACGTAAGGAGGTAGGTAGGTAAATAAATAGGCAGGTAAGTAGGTAGGTAATTAAAGAGGTAAGTAGCAAGTTAGGTAGGTGGTAGGTAAATAAATAGTAAGTGATAGGTAATTGAGCACGTAAGGAGGTAGGTAGGTAAGTCTGTAAGTAAGGAGATAGGTAGGTAGATAAGTAAGTAGGTAAATAAATAGGCAGGTAAGTAGGTAATTGAGTACGTAAGGAGGTAGGTAGGTAAATAAATAGGCAGGTAAGTAGGTACTGTGGGTAAGTAAGTAGGTAGGTAAGTAAGTAGGTAGGTAGGTTGGTAAGTAAATAGGTAAATAAGTAGGCAGGTAAGTAGGTAATTGAGTACGTAAGGAGGTAGGTAGGTAAGTAAGTAGGTAAATAAGTAGGCAGGTAAGTAGGTAGGTAATTAAAGAGGTAAGTAGCAAGTTAGGTAGGTGGTAGGTAAATAAATAGGCAGGTAAGTAGGTAGGTAATTAAAGAGGTAAGTAGCAAGTTAGGTAGGTGGTAGGTAAATAAATAGTAAGTGATAGGTAATTGAGCACGTAAGGAGGTAGGTAGGTAAGTCTGTAAGTAAGGAGATAGGTAGGTAGATAAGTAAGTAGGTAAATAAATAGGCAGGTAAGTAGGTAATTGAGTACGTAAGGAGGTAGGTAGGTAAATAAATAGGCAGGTAAGTAGGTACTGTGGGTAAGTAAGTAGGTAGGTAAGTAAGTAGGTAGGTAGGTTGGTAAGTAAATAGGTAAATAAGTAGGCAGGTAAGTAGGTAATTGAGTACGTAAGGAGGTAGGTAGGTAAGTAAGTAGGTAAATAAGTAGGCAGGTAAGTAGGTAGGTAATTAAAGAGGTAAGTAGCAAGTTAGGTAGGTGGTAGGTAAATAAATAGGCAGGTAAGTAGGTAGGTAATTAAAGAGGTAAGTAGCAAGTTAGGTAGGTGGTAGGTAAATAAATAGTAAGTGATAGGTAATTGAGTACGTAAGGAGGTAGGTAGGTAAGTCTGTAAGTAAGGAGATAGGTAGGTAGATAAGTAAGTAGGTAAATAAATAGGCAGGTAAGTAGGTAATTGAGTACGTAAGGAGGTAGGTAGGTAAGTAGGTAGGTAGGTAAATAAGTAGGCAGGTAAGTAGGTACTGTAGGTAAGTAAGTAGGTAGGTAGGTTGGTAAGTAAATAAGTAAATAAGTAAGTAAGTAATTTAGTATGTTATTGCTATCAAACAATAGTAGTTTTCTGAGTAACTTACTTCCAAAATTATCTTGGGAAATGTGTGAATTTTAGCATATTTGTTGCTATTATTTGTTTGTTTTAGGAAACTTTGACTCCTTGCTACAGGACTCCACCTAAAGTCTTTAGTTTAAATTCCCCACATATTTAATTTTCCAACAATTTCTCAATTCATTCTAATAGGAATAATAAATGCAGTAATGCTAAAACCAACTTGTATATAAGCAAGGAATCTAAATGTCTTGCACACTGCAGTAACCAAGATGGAAGCATACATCTGTTGTCATGTAGGTGACTTGCTACAAAACATTCAAGCAGTAATGCTAGTATAAAAAAAAATAAAAACTAGATACACAGTAGAAATATAGAGATCATCAGAAGTGTTTTTGATGCTAGATGATGGACAGATGATTTTGATTTTGAAGAAACTGAAGCACAGACATCCTTTTGAAACATGTACATCAAATACCCATGGCTTCCGTTGAGTTTTTGTCCTTAAACCTTTTTCAGCTCCATTGGGAGTTTTTTTTTCATGTGGTCAGTTAGGAAAAAAAGAGGTTAGCATTTAATATTTGATACCACCTGTGGGCAGCAGCAGCCGAATATAGGTGAAAGATAAGCACGTAGGAATCCCATGATGCCCCTGAAAGCGCTGCTGGGAGTTTGTGCAATGCCTTTATGTCTGTTCTAACCGCAGATATCAAATGGATAACTAGTGTTGTCTCTAATATGCGTTAGGAGTGGAGCGGAGCGTGGACGCTGGGCTGAATGCCACGACACCTCATATCAACTCAGTCATCTTTCAGAACACCATATGTAGAGGTTTTCACAAACACACACTTACACACAATGTGTAGTTTACTATGTAGTCAATTGCACACTGTGCGATTTTTAATAGTTCTTGATGATTGTAGCTTGTCAGACTGTACAACCATGATCCCCATGTCACACTGTAGGACTACAGTCAGAAACTTACGAACACAAGAAACAGATTCGTCTGAAGTTGTACACGTTCAGACCCGCGTCCTCTCGCTAATAGTACGTAGCTAGCAGCAAACAAAAACAATATGTAGCATTAATTTTGTTTATGACATGCCTAGTAATAGTAATAAAATAATTGGTAATAATTAGTAATTAGTAATAATGAATAAAATGGCACACAAAAACTCCTTATCCCTCCATAAAATGTATTTTCTGGCTGTACTATCTATCGGGCTGGACCAAGATGGCGGATGGCGAGGCTTAGCATCTCTCCAGGTTTTGGGATTTTTTTTTTTTATCATTTAGTTCCTCGGTTATTTTCAGTTCAGTCATCTGACAGTTATATTATGTAAGTACATCTTTGCACTCACATAATACATTTATTGTTTATTTATATATTTATATTAGATTTAATTATACACAATGCTATTTGCATTTTTGGTTAGATGCTAACTGCATTTCATTGGCCTTGTGCTTGTCATCTGCACAATCTCAATAAAGTCAAAAAATCCAATCTAATCTTGTAGACATGTTTCAATCATTTCCTTGAAGTGATTTAAAGTTGTTGCGTGAATCGCGTCATCGGGTTTTCCTATTGGTTCTCAGTTTGATGGTCATCGTAGGAGAAATCTGAGGAAAGAGTCTGAAAACTTCTGACGCTGGCAGAATTACATCAGAGAAAAAAAATGGTCACGAAAGCCTTTAATCAGCTGTCGGTGAAAATGTCAAACCAAAGACCACAGAATTTAGCCTAGAATTATAGAATTATATTAAGAGTTTAAAATGTTGTCGAGCAAACCGTGGCCAAAATCACACAGTGTGCACCTGGCTTAACACTTTTATAGATGTCCTATATGGAGAAAAGTATTGGGTACTTTTGGTTTTCAGTCATATGTGGTTCTTTCCACAAATCTGGAAGCATACAGTTATATAGGACTCCTCTGGATGCGTTAACATTAAAAATTCGATAATAATGGAACTATAAACGACTTTTCAAGGTTTCTTCCTCATGCTATCTCAGGGAATGATCCTTTTCCATTTCTCTTCCTCATACTATCTCAGGGAAAGGTTATTTTCCATTTTTCTTCCTCATACTATCTCTGGAAATTGTTATTTTCCATTTTTTTCCCTCATACTATCTCAGGGAAGTTTTTCCTTGCCACAGTTGATGAACGGTGGGGACAAATTTGTAATCCAAAAATGTATATTTGCAATTTATTTAATTCTTTGAAGCTGCTTTAGGACAATATACCAAAATTAATTAAATTAAATAAATGCTAACTTTGAATGATGTTGAATGCTAGCTATCTTCAAGCTCAGGTATCGATTAGTAATCGATAATTAGATGATTCGTCAAAATAATTAAGGATTTTCGTTAAAAGAAAGTCAAAATATAAGTAAATGATAATTGCCGTGTCTTTTTTCACATGGATTAGGTATCGAACATTCACAGCAGGTTGGTTTTCCTGTTATCTGTGCGCCAATTCTTTAATCATACAGGCAGGGGGGTATTTTAATCTTTAATATTTAGGGACAATATGGCTTTGCTGTACAAACAGAAGGACTCTTCTTTTTTTTTTCTCGACCGTATCGTGTCATAATGCTGAAAATATGTTGCGGTTTATTATTACACCCTCTGTTTGAGTTGTGAAACGATAAAACTCGCAGTTTTTTCTCTTTCTTTCTTTTATTTCTCTTCATGATTTAGCAACATTATCCAATCAGCCAAGGGTCACTTGGCTGTGATGACAACGTTTGATACCAGGACCGTAGCCTTACTCAATTAAATAATCTGATCTCAACATCTTCGCTCACTAATGAATCCAACACCATGTTTTATGAAATGCTAATATTCCTAATAAACTGCTTATAAAGCACTCAAGTTTTTTTTCTTGCTTTCTATTTTTCTTTCTTCTTCTTCCTTCCCTACCCCAAGTGTCTGGTGCGCCTGTTGGCTTCGTTTGAACGTGTGACAAAACGTGGACACTTTGACACACGTCTCCAAGCGTTAACAATGGCGGGGCGCCGCCGACGGCTTGGAATTAAAAAGACATTTTTGCACCTTGTTACATATTTTCACATCGCCACAATATGCAATCTGTTGTGTTGAAATAAAACAGGGGGAGGGAAAAAAATAAATAAAAAATACATACGAACGCTCAACAGTGTTAATCAGTGTAATTTATACGTTCATAAAAAGGGGGTTAGGCTGGGGTGACATTAGATGTGCTGTTAAGAAGCTATGATTATACGCATTGACTTAATCAGCGCAAGATAGAAGACAATTCAAAACATATTATTTTCTTTCAGCACATAACAGGTTTTCGAGAAAATAATTCGAGGGGGCCGAAAAAAAAAAAAAAAGAAATGCACAAGAACACGAGGGCCGCCCCGAGAGCCGCGGAGAAAAATCTCCCAGCTTTCAAATTCGGTTCCGCATTCATCTCTGCTCTTTCTCTAAGCTGGCTCCTCGAATCCATCGCTTCCTTTTGTCCTCTTTCTGCGAAAAACACAATCTCAACTTGATTACCTCCTACTCTGTCATTACCTAATAAGATTCCATGCTCGGCAGACGCGCGGGGCTTTCTCCAGTGCCACGCGGCGCGCTCCGTGCAGTGATTGCACCTTGTGCAGAAGACTGTTTGCTCAACACTTCCCAGCTTCAAGGGCCATTTCGCCTCATTCCGGCACAGGTGGCGAATGTGCTAGAGGTCGGCTGCTGTAAGTAACAGTTAATTAACATTTGAATCACTTTTCTTTTGCCGAAAAATGTCGAGCACAAGAGTGGGTGAGTGAGGGGTTGGGTGCCTGGGTGGGTTAGGAATGGGGAAAGTGGGGGGGGGGGGAGTTGTTGGTTGAGAGTTTGGGGAAGGAGTGTGTGGTGGGTTTGGTGGAAGGGTGGGAGAGTTGAGGGGGGCTCATGTGCAGAAGAAAGCAAAGATATCCCTGAAGACGAGCGTTTCTTCGAACTGACGGCATTGGTGTAAATGATCGAAAGAGGAAAAGTAACAGGCGCAAACAAATACAACACACCGACAAGAGCATCATCTAGACAATATTGCACAGTCTATAAACACGTATGTGATACTGTGTTCTACTGTATGAGGTCATACACTACAATATTAAAAAACAAAAAAGATTATAAAGTGTAAAAATCTGCATGAAAATTATATAAAGATTGGGAGGTTCTAGGCATTGGTTAAGGCTTGAACTCTGGAATCGGAAAGTCACGAGTTCAAATCCCAGCACCACCAAGCTGCCACTGCTGGGCCTTTAAGCAAGACCCCTCTAATGTAAGCCACACACTGGTATATGAGCGACTGCCAAATGCTATAAATGAAAATGTAAATGTATAGATCACAAGCAATCTAGTGGTACATGGCATGGGGTGGGCAGGGCAGGTGGGGTGAGGAAGGGTGAGATGGGGTAATTTTTTGCACACATAACATTATAAATGTTATGTGTTATGAGGACATGTGCCGGACTCCCATTAACTACCATTTGCTAGTCACTCTTGTGTTGTTGTTGGAAAAATAATAACACAGTGATCCATATGAACTTCTAGGAGCGAAGCCAGAACGTTGGATGAAGCCACTGATAGATTAAGTTCTGATGGTTGCTTTTATTCTACATGCAAATTTTTCAAGAGTACTCCACAATCAAACAACTCAAAGTAAAAGAATATGGCAATAAACTTTAAATGTAACATATATATAATATATGTATATTTAGTAAATTGTTAATTAACGAATACATTGTTTTTAAACATTGTTATTGCATAATTTATATATAGAACATTAAAAAAAAAAAAACCAGAACAGACGCTAACAGTTCTGTTTTAGATCCCTCTCTTTTTCTCCCTAAAGGAAAAAGCAATACATCATACTTTAAATCTATTATCTAATAATAAACCAAGCCTTCTGTTCTCCTCCTGTCATTCACCGATTCTTGGTCCCGAGGGAATTTTTGCACCTTCAGTGAATCCATACACTCATTATTCTCTTGAGCCATTCTGAAGCTGAAGTGTGCTCTAGGGAATAATATCCAGCATGCCTTCTGAGCTTTACCTCCAGCTTCTCTGACAAGGCGGTGAAATGGAGCTGCCACGTTTAAACAACAGGGAATTTGTTTTCCGCGGAAATTGGCGAAAGATAATTTTAGTGAGTGTGCGTCGATCGTTTGGGGATGTAGGTGTGTTTATTTATTTATTTATTTATTTTTTTTTTTTGGAGGTTGTGCGCCTCTTTATAAAATGACGAAGGAGAAGAGGTGAAGGAATTTTGTAAATACAAAGTGATTCAGAAAAAACGGTCTCAGGATAGAGGATGTGAGGATGAAAGATGTGAGGATGACAACATTTAATCGAATGAGAAGACTGATGTAGAGAGAGATCAAAGGATGAAAGTAAGGATGAAGAAAGTTTAGAGGAAAGTAAAGATAAAGAGGATGGAAAGTAGGAGGGTGGAAAAAGGATTATTGAGAAATAAGGATGAAGTGAGGATGAGTGATGATGGAGTGGATGAGAAGTGAAGATGAAGAATATGGATGAAGGATGAGGAGGTTGGATTAGAATGAGATTTGAAATTGTGGATTAGTGTGTTTGAGCTCCAGTGACTTGCAGGTTATAGTTTAAAACTGCTCATCGAACTTTAGGTTGCAATAAATCAGTAGAAGAAATGCCACAAGTCAACTACTCTGGAAAATACAAATCAACATTTAAAACATCTGGGTGTAGATGCAGCATGAGTATGGTGGAGTTTACTGGAGCTTTGGTGGATTTACTTAACGGTTTTGAAGCTCGTGTGCCACTACAACATTTTCTTCTGGCAAATATTTTTTCTGGAGGAATTTTTCTGATGTTATATTTTCTTTGAGATTATTGTTTTTTTTCTTCTTTGCAAATTCTACAGAACAAGCAGGTTCAAGCTGGAGATACACTGTATGTATAAGAATCTGAGGTAAAGGTAAAGAGGATGTGGTGATGTGAAGGCTGGATGACATGAGGATGAGGATGAGAACAAATGCCTTTAATGAGGACATAAAGTCTGAGTGGTTAAATGTTGATAAGTGTTGTGAGAAGGAGGAAGGTGAGGAAATGATGTGAAGTGATAATGAGGATTACGAGTGAGGCAGCGTGAGGATGAGCAATGAGGAAAAAATCTCAGGAAGAACTAAATCTGAGGGTGGATATGTGATCTGAGGATGGGGAAGGTGATGGAGTGAGGTTAAACAGGGCGATGTGTGAGGTAAAAAAGTCAGGATGAAGTGAGGAGGCTGTGAATATCGATTTGCAGTGATGTGAGGATTAGGAAAGTGAAGGAGTTAGGCTCAACAAGGATGAAGTATCAGTATGAGGAATGAGGCGTGGGTATTAGTTGTGAATAAAGATGGGTATGGATGGGTGAGAATGAAGATGAAGTGAGCTTGGAGATTTTTAGTAATGTAACAATGAAGACCTGCAGATTAGCTGTGAGGATTTAGAATGAGGATGCAGCTGAATAACTAAGGTCTGGATCGAAGGAGGTTGAGGGAAAGAATGAGGGATGAAGTCCATCACTCTGGTGTTCTGGACTGAAAAAAGTAACAACTGTCAGTGCAGCAGTTTGAAACGATGTGACAAAAAGCCACACCACAAATGATTTATTAGTTGTTTATTTTGCTTCGAACCTTCCTCAGGGCCAGAAATAAATAATTCCCTAACGGTGTGTCTTCAGTCCATTAATTCTAGTCAAAAGCCTGTCCAGCTCATGTGGCATTCAACCAGAGAGCTGAGCATCAAATCCAGGCCCAAAAGCCTATTTAAGAGTCCACTATTTAAAAAAATCTGAGATTTTTGAAAAAATTAAAGATTAAAAAAAAAAAAAAAAGATTGTAAGATTTTATATATATATATATATATATATATATATATATATATATATATATATATATATATATATATATATATAAGGGAAAAGCTTTACTTTTGACTGGAGACTCCCTCCATAAATGTTAACTACAATATATGGACAAAAGATTTGGGACAGCTGACATTTCCAGTCATATGTTGTTCTTCCCCATGTTATTACAACAAAAATAGAGGCACACAACTGTATATCTTTAGATGCAGTAGCATTAAACTTTTACTTTAATTGAACTAGGAAACTCAAACCTGTTCCAGGATGACAATGCCTGTGTGCACAAAGCCAGCTCCATGAAGATTTGCTCTACATGGGTTGGAGTGGAAGATCTTCTATAGAACTCATGACTTTTTCTTCTTCTTTCGGCTTCTCCCATTAGGGGTCGCCACAGCGGATCATCTGTCTCCATACACCCACATCTGCCTCTCTCAAAACAACTACCTGCATGTCTTCCCTCACCACATCCATAAACCTCCTCCTTGGTCTTCCTCTTTTCCTCCTTCCTGGTGGCTCCATCCTTAGCATTCTTCTACCTATATGCTAAAGAACTCTGACATCAACCCTATTTGAACTTTTGAGATGAATGTGAATGCTGACTGCACTGCACTGCCTCCTCACCTCACCTACATCAATATCTAACTTCACTAATGCACAAGCATACTCTACAATCTAGTGAAACACCTTCCCAGAAGAATGCAAGTTATTAGAACAGCAAATTGGGACTAAAACATGGAATGTAAAGTTGAAAAGCGACTTGAATCTTATGGTCAGGTGTCCACAAACCTCTATCTACAGGGGTTCACAAGCTGTCCTAGGATTTTCAACTTACAACCAACAAAATCTACATGAGATCAAAATCAACATGAGATTAAAACATGAGTAATCAACGTGTATACCTTTAGAAAGGGTCTTCGAATGTGTGTTGACTGATTCCCAGGCCTTTTCACTTTACCTAAATCAGTACATTTTCTGTTTTTATTATACTTAACACACACAGTATTTGGAAAAAAAAATTTATGTCACCTTTTTGTTTAAAATCAGTTAATGTGAGAATATTTATGCATAAAATAAAACTCACTATTTTTCTATAACTGTAGTATGTTTAACCTTTATTCTGTATATACAAGTCATGTTACTTCTTCGGAAACTTAAAAACAACAGACAATTCTATTCATGTATAAAGTTATACATATACTAATAGTGAAATAGTTTTAATGGTGATAATGGTGAGTTTTTAATTAGTTAAACCTTTTAGATAATTTTTTTTTTAGATAATTTTTTTAGTTGAATTATGCTTATTTTAAGATCAGACCAGTTGACTTTGAAATTGTAGTTTATTTCTTTCTAGATCATTTCAAGTTTTCATTTAAAATATTATTTAAAAAAAAACTATTTTTATATACATTTTGAAGTTTACATTTGAAGCTCAGTTAATTCTTTTGGATAAATATTAGTTTCCATTTAAAAATAGTTTTTTTATTAATATCACATATTTTGTTAATTTCTTTCAAATATAAAATTCAGGTTACATTTGATTTTCAAAGTTTAAAATAAATTTTAGTTTTTGGGTTTTTTTGTCGATTTTCAATATATATTTTACATTTTACTCAAAAAATTGGTTTATTATTTAATACATCATTCAACATCCATACACTGGACAAAACATCATTAGATTGATTAACCAAATGAGGTAAATTGTGTGCAATTAAAATGGATCTTCTTTATGTAGCTAAATGTGAAAGAACTGGATTTATGTTATTTATATAATTTCCTTAATTTGGTGAAAAAAAAGAAAGACTTCTTTAGTAGTCTATAAGTTTAACTTTGTTAACCATGACTGCAATTGTTTCAGTGACTGAGCTGGTAATTCTCAGATGCCTAAAATATTAGTAATAAATCATGCAGCGTTTAATGATTTAAAAAAATAAATAATTAAATAAATAAAACACACACTTCTCAATATGCAGGACGTACAGTATATTCAAGCATACTTTAATTTCAGTGTCAGTTTCTCCGACAGCTAAAAATGGCTTGTCTCGGTTTTAAATAATGCATTCCTGAATAATTAATATCAACTGAGTACAATTTTGTATTAGTTTTTGATAAATGATGAAATAAAACAGCTCTTGGCAGCGGACTCAGACTTTTGGACTCTACACTATTACTTCAGTTTCTTGAACGCTGCATGGCGCTATGAAGTGTTATGGAGTACGAGTAGCTTTTTTGTTGAAGACAGCAAGAAAAAAATGATGCTATATTGTATTTTATTCTTTTTTTTATCTAATGGTGCAGATAGTCTACCAACATTAAACGGCATTAAAGTAAAGGCCCAGGCTCATCTGAATTACAGGTTTTGTGTATTTATAGCTTTAGAGATGGTCCGGTGCATAATTAACTGGCTGTGGATTGAAGCTCGAAAGCAACGTTGTGTTTACTCGGGCTCAAGTACACTTCAACTTATAAACAGCGTGCATATATAATGTACTGCCTCCCTATTATTAATTATGGAAATAACGCAGCAGAAGCACATCCCAAATCCATTACTGTAGGAAGCTAGACTTGTCTCAATAAATCAGCATCTACAATCAAAAGTGAAATAATTTTTTATGCATAATGTATGTGCTTGTTGCCACAACAGCTGTTCATTATGCATAGTAATGCATTCGGGGTAGTTTTTTAAAAACTTCAAACCTATAAAATAATCATAATGAATGCTTCATTATGGGGCAACTGAGAAGAGAAGAAGACGCAGTTTACCATACATCGCATCTTTTTACTGTTCTTTGTGCATTTTTATTGGCGCGACAATCTCACAAGTTTTTAAATAGTGCTGCAAGTGATGATGAACAGCCTGCGGGCGTGTTTTAAAATGAATTGCGGAGGGAGGGGGGGTTGAAATGAGGGATCGAGACGCAACCAGATGTGAGATGATTATCTGATGTCAACGCTAAGTGCCAGTATAACCAAGGGTATTGCACACTGAGAGGGAAGTGGGCCGGGATAGTCAGTGGATGGTCAATGGTGTGATGGTGATATCTGATTATTGTTATTATTATTATTATGAGCACAAGCTAATTCACGAAATAGGAAATCTCTAAGATCTCTAAGAGTTCAAATTAATCTTTGTTATAGGTAGGATTACTGGTGAAATGAATACAGCAAGATCTTGTAGGTCAGTTCTAATAGATCTAATAGTCACCTGACTAGAGATTCATATGTGCTTTTTGAACATCCCATTCCACATTCAGCTCCCATTTACTGTTATAATAACCTCCACTCTTATGGGAAGATGTTCCACAAGATTGGTTGGAGATTTGTGGAGTTTCAAGGGTGTTAGTAAAGTCAGGTACTGATGTAGGTGAGGGGAGGAGGCCTGGGGTGCAGTCAGTGTTCACATTCATCCTTAAGGTTTTCCAGAGTTAGAGCTCTATTGCAGGAGATCTTCCACTTCAACCCATGTAATGTCTTCATGGAGCTGGCTTTGTGCACATGCCAAAAGTATTGGGTCACCTGGTCATAAGTACGGTATGTGCTTTTTGGGTATCGCTTTCTACATTCAGTCCAAATTTACTCTTATAATTCCCTCCACTCTTCTTAGATGTTCCACTAGATTGTAGAGTGTGCTTGTGGGCTCTTCAGCCACAAGGGTGTTAGTAAAGTCAGGTACTGATGTAGGTGAGGAGGCCTGAGGTGCAGTCAGTGTTCCAATTTATCCCAAAGGTGTTCAGTAGTGTTGAGGTCAGAGCTTTATAGCAGGCCAATCAAGATCTTCCTCTCTAAATCATAAAAAGCATGTCTTCATAGAGCTCGCTTTGTGCACAGGGGCCATTGTCATGCTGGAACAGTTTTGGGTTTATACTGCATCCAAAGACGTCCCATACAATTGTGTGCCTCCAGCTTTGTGGTAACAGTTTAGAGAAGATCCACATATGGCAGGAAAGGTCGGGTGTCCAAATACTTTTGGCAATACCGTGTATTGGAACAATTTGGATATCCTAGATCAAGTAAAGTAAAAATTTAATTCTACAGCATCCAAATACGTCCTTCTACAAATGTGTGCCTCCATTTTTGTAGTTTGGGGAAAAAACACATATGGCTTGAAAAGTCAAGTATCCCAATACTTTTGTCTATGTAGCGTAGATTTGCTTCTAAAGTTTAAAAGCTTATGCTAATAGTACGTATATTATCACGCTTGCATCGCTAAGTCTAGCCGCATCGCATAGCTGGAACTCAGAGCCCAGTGTTAATATTCCACTGAATGTGAAAAGGATCAGAATTCTACCAGCCATATTTGTTTTTTTCCACCAACATGTTTTTTTTATGTGAAAGTTATTCCGAAACGTATCCAAATGTTTGTGATGTAAACAAAAGAATAACCATCTAAACTACAACACTATTGTTTTGTTAGACCCAAAATGCTTTACTGCATGTTGTTCAGTGAACCCTTATCTTTCCGAAAAAAAAACGGGATTTGCGGCAGTGGATGCGTTTGTGACTCGTTATTACAATAATAATGTAAGTACAATGGGATATCGGTCACGCTGGCGCGCCGCTGAAGGCTAAGGGGTTTAATTTACAAGACTATCGAACTAAAACCAACTAACAGTGTAACTAACCGCTCATTTTTTAACAGCAATACCAAAAATGTTGCACTAACCAACAGAAACGCTAAAACAAATCACAACATTTTAAATGTAATGTGTTTTAATTATGTATAAGTGCATATAAAAAGGCAGAAGCTATTTTATGGGGTGGGGGAAAGCTAAGCTTAGCTAAGAGATAACATAGACTAGCCGTGCTAATAACCAATAGTCCAGCTAGCATAGAAAAAAAATCATGCTAATTAGTCCTCAATTGCTAGCAAAGGTCTAGCGGGATTTTTATTGGTTTATATACTTATATTACTACCGTTCAACTCCTTTTGTTTTGTTAGCTAGATTATTTAATTTAGAGCTTTAAAACCGAAATGATAAAGGGTGACTCAAGGTCATTAGAGCTAGCAAAAACAATCCCAGCCCACGGACGCCATTTTCTGCTGAATAACTACACGAATCGTTTCATTTTCCCTCGCAAGTCGCCGTGTCCTTGTCGTCACCTGTCTGCGGCTGGCTTCAAATGAAGACAAACTGGCCTGGGAGGTAGATTTAATTTCTCGGCGTGCCTTGATGCTCAAACGAGAGCCAAGCCGGCAACAATGTGGCATCTGAACGCAATAATCTCAAATTAAGTCATCCATAATTCAGGGCTTGTCATGAAGATGAATTAATAATTCAATAGATAAATAATTTACAAAATAATCAAATCAATAAGTAATGACACACCATAAATAACTCAGCGGATCGGATCGGAAACCTCACGCCCCGAGTCGGGTAAAGAAAACACGTTTCTGGGGTGAAATTTCATGAAACATAAAGGTTTCGTCCGCGAGGTTCGCATTAGTAGAGATGTTTCAGAGGATGGAAGATGAGTGCGGAGAGGTGGAGAGATGTATTTCTCTTTGTATGCTTCATAAAATCCTTCTGTTTATCCTATAATCGCATGAATTAGTGGCTCGGTGTGTCATGCGCTGGTACCTTCCCAGGTTATTCTATTCTCTCTCTCTCTCTCTCTCTCTCTCTCTCTCTCTCACACACACACCCACACCCACCAACAAACACACACACAAACACTGACACACACTAGGTTTGTGTCTTGCCCTTTGAGAGAGAGCGCGAGGTCAGAATAAGGCTATGCGTGCCAGCGGTGCCAACGCTGCCCCAGTTCCCCTCCCCTGGGCCTCCAGCAACCATCTGGCTGCCATTCCTGCCACACACACACACACACACACACACACACACACACACGACTCAACATAGCTGTCAGATGGCTTCTCAGCCCACAACTCATTCCCGACCGTACACCTGTCCTACAGAGCGTTAAAAATACACCAAATATTATTATCGAAGTATCCATTTGATCATTGTTCGTTTTGGCTAGAATAATTAAAGCTACGCAACCCAAAATGTACAAACATCGTCTGGGGGGTGGTACCAGAGCGCCATTGACCAATCAGGAGTGTTCATACAAGCATTGTATAAAAGCTCATTGGCTGCGGTTTATATCACGTCATCCAAAAATACGAGTTTTTGAGTTGCTTCAATAGCATCCTGTGTGTGTGTGTGTGTGTGTGTGTGTGTGTGTGTGTGTGTGTGTGTGTGTGTGTGGATGCAGGGACAGCCAGAGAAATATTTATGAGCTTACAGGACAGACAGTGCTCGAGATAAAACAGTCGAGAAATGTGCAACAGACAAAAAAAACCCCCAAAAAACAGCCAAATGTGAAATAGTGAGGGAGCGTAATGAAGCCAGCTGGGCCTGATCCAGCCGAGCAGAGGAGGAGGAGGAGGAGGAGGAGGAAAGGAGGAGGAAAGGAGGAGAGGAGAAGGGGAACGATTGATAGAAGAGGAGGAGAGAAGGAAAGAGAAAAGATAGAAGAGGACAGACAGACGAAGACGTGAAGGATGTATGGCTGTTCAGCCTGCTGTATTGTATCAGGACGCAGCAGTAGGTAGACTTCGTCCAAACTGGAGGAAAAGCCGCTCGATGCCAAGCTCGCGGCATCTGCTAATCACGCCGCAATTACTAGGCTAATAGATGCTTTTTTTTTTTTTACCGCTGTCTGTTTTCCTCCCAAATCCGCCATGTTGAGAGGACACAATCACGGGCCAGTGGTGAAGAGGACATGGCGACGCCGGATTTGCAGCAAATTCCTTACACTGTATTCGCGTCTGTCTGATGTTACACAGAATAGAATTGGTCCAATACATTACATTTATATACTGAATTATATTATTCAATCATTTCAAATTTTTTGATATTTGGTCATGAACGCATGGATTCCTCGTGAAGTCGGGTTTAAGGCTTGCTGTCAGGAAAGTGGCCCCCGCAAAACCTTTTTCTCCTTCAAGTAACAGTTTTCTTTTTTTTTATTTCCTAGTTTGAATTTTTTTCTGTCCTTCTGTGTCCATTTCTAACTTAGTATTCTTTTTGCCAAATCTACCTTTCTTCATTCATCCTTTTCCCTATTAATGTTCTCCTTCCTTCCTTCTTCCATTCTTTCAGTTTATTTAGCTCATTCTCCCCCACCCTTCTCTTACTATATGATTCTTTCTTTCTTTCTTTCTTTCTTTCTTTCTTTCTTTCTCCTTTAGCGCTCTGTAACACACTGCACTTCCTGCTGAAGGAGAAACGGTGATGAGAAACATTCAATAGGATGAAATTCCAGCCCAAATTCTTAAACCTGTTTTCTTTGATGAGATGAGATGAGATGAGATGAGATGAGATGAGATGAGATGAGATGAGATGAGATGATTTATTCTAACACCATGGCCCATTTCTGGCCGCAGCGTAAACCAGATCCATACACACCTCCAACACACACTTATGGAAACGCTGGAGAGTATGAGATGTAAAAAAAAAAGAAAAAGAAAAGCAAACATAAACTTGGCATTTCCGTCTTAGCTGCAATTTCACCTCATTATTCTCTTATTATTTAGGAAACCGGTGCCAGATCATTTCCACTGTTTATCTGCTCGAGCTCATTTGGATGAGACGAAGGCCAAAATATTCATAATGTAAAAGCTTTGCTCGCTTGGCAAAAGTTATGAGCAGAGGTCTCGCGAGGAAGGGGCGGGAGGTGGATGAGAAGGCAACGCTTAAAAACGAATCTCTAAAGATGTCGCAAATTGAAAAATTTGATTTCCCAGAGCCACAGTAGGTTTCGTAAATACACAGTTACAACACTTTATTAGCCTCCTGTGCGCTCGAGTCGATGGTGCAGAATTTGTGACAAAGGAAAATGCTGTAGAATTTATTTTATTTTAAATTTGAAAAAAAAAAAAAATTGAGATTGTTATGGCATTAGCATTAAGTGAAAAGCAGCAGTTTGATGATTGGGGGCTTTTTCATACTTATGAAAACTGTTCCATTAATAATGATGGCAGAAACAAGCAACACTTCATTCTTTCTTTCTTTCTTTCTTTCTTTCTTTCTTTCTTTCTTTCTTTCTTTCTTTCTTTCTTTCTTTCTTTCTTTCTTTCCTCTACCCTTCTTCCTTTTATTCTTTGATTATTTTTTTCTTATATTTTGCCTTGTCCTTCTTTATTGCTTTTTCATTCTAAACTTCTTTCTTTCTTTCTTTCTTTCTTTCTTTCTTTCTTTCTTTCTTTCTTTCTTTCTTTCTTTCTTTCTTTCTTTCTATTTCTCCACTCTTCTTTATCTATGTGTAATTATTTGATTCTTTCCTTCCTTATTATTTTTCCTTTCTTTCTTTCCATTTTCGTTTGTTACCCCTTTTCTTTTTCCTCTCTCCTTTTTAAAATTTTTGATTCCTTCCTTCCTTCCTACCCTTTTCCTTGTTGTTCCTAATCCTTTTCTTTTCCATCTACCCTTTTTTTTCATTCTTTGATTCCTTTCTTTCTTCCTTCCTAAATTACCTATAGGGTTCCCCTTAGTTACCAACTAATCAATTAATTGTCCCCTCTTCTTCTCTTCTCTTCTCTTCTCTTCTCTTCTCTTCTCTTCTCTTCTCTTCTCTTCTCGTCTCTTCTCTTCTGTAGGTTCCTGAGTCTCTTAACCAGGAAGAATCTTTATATGTTGTTTAAACACAGTCATTAAATATGCATTCGGTTGATATTTGTGATTCAGGAATGTTTTATTAAAGATTTTCATCTCACCACTTTTCCCTCAATAACAGCAGGCTGATGTTTGATTAATAAAAGCTGACAAAACTGCACAAGTTTTAAATCTACATCCATATACTGAATAAATACTGACTGACACTGTACTGTACTCCAAAAACACTGTACAGTCCAAACACACTGTAACCTCCAAACACTGTACACTTTAAACACACTGTACAGTCCGAACACACTGTAACCTCCAAACACTGTACACTTTAAACACACTGTACAGTCCATATACACTGTAAACTCCAAACACACTGTACACTCCAAACACACTGTACAGTCCATATACACTGTACACTCCAAACACACTGTACACTCCAAACACTGTACACTCCAAACACACTGTACAGTCCATATACACTGTACACTCCAAACACACTTTACACTCCAAACACACTGCAACCTCCAAACACAGTACACTCCAAACACACTGTACAGTCCATATACACTGTACACTCCAAACACACTGTACACTCCAAACACACTGTAACCTCCAAACACTGTACACTCCAGACACACTGTACAGTCCATATACACTGTACACTCCAAACACACTGTACACTCCAAACACACTGTAACCTCCAAACACTGTAAACTTCAGACACACTGTACATTCCAAACACACTATAACCTCCAAACACTGTACATGCCAAACACACTGTACACTCCAAACACACTGTGCAATTTAAACAATTCAAACCCTGCACAGTCCTAACAATGACTCTATAGTAGTTTTATAAACTCATTTTTGATTTGCGAGCACTGAATAAACCCTGCTGACTCATGCTTTATGTTTCTGTTGTGAAATAAAGGGACCAAACAACAAACTTGCTGTCTACCTGTCACTGTGTCATTCAACATTTGAAAAACGTTTTTCAGAGCATGTAGCATTACACATATACATGTATATCCTATAGAAATCCCACATACATCCCAGACCTATGGCCACAGTCACTGTCTACAGCTTGTAGATGGTAAATAACACAAGAACCTCATGTATTAATGCTTTTTATAAACCCCACAAAGATTCCCCATCACCTCTTTTCACCTCTCCCAGGGTTCCCTCAATCTCATCTCATCTAAATAGCGATCACACTCTGGTAGGAATCTGATGGGTTATTACGCGTGTGAGGAGTGATGGGATACGTACTGTACCCCGCCGCTGACTCACCCGCAAGTCTCCCACTGAGGAATGACTTCATTTCAATCACAGGAAAGCAATACGCACCTTCCCAGCCTGTTAAGGATGCGTTCAGCAGTTATCCATGCACTTAATTATTCAAACACTACAGTGATGAAAACAAATGCAAAAACATGACAGAATTAAATATCAGGGCGTTGGGAAAAATAAGGGCTCCAGGAAAGGCCTCAAAGACGAATGTGACGGTGATGGCAAGAGAGAACGAGGGATTTCCACATTCGTATTTATTTATTTGTTTTAATTGTTTATTCCGCTTTCTTTATCCTCATTTTTGGATGGGGTGCCTTAATTTTGGGCACAATCACACACACACACACACACACACACACACACACACACACGCAAGCATGAACACACACATTTGGGCAGGGGGAGGAAACCAGAGTGCCCAGAGAAAACCTTCAAAAGAAACCTTGAACCCCCGAGGCAAACATGCTAATCAGAACAAGACGTTTAAAAAAAGATTTTTTTCTTTTTTGTGTTACAAATCACACACTCTTTAAGACTGTCATGTTACACGCCAAAGAACACGAAGTTCATGGCAAACACCTGTGCTCTGAAATTTGATGTGAGAACAATGACAATAATGAAAATGTTTCCAAACAGACAAGCAGACAAAAGATGACAACTCTGACACTTTGTTTATTGTCTATGGAATATGAATGTGTGTGTGTGTGTGTGTGTGTGTGTGTGTGTGTGTGTGTGTGTGTGTGTGTGTGTGTGTGTGTGTGTGTGTGTGTGTGTGTGTGTGTGTAAAACCACTATGTTCAGACATAAGTTCCAGAATCTCTTTTTTGTAAGGTGGCCACAGAGGAGGAAGATGAGGGTCAGCACTGTCTGCAAGATCGACTCTGTAGCAGGATTTGTCTGCGTTGGTGCAACACCTAAATCTAGCTACAAAATCTTCTCAAGGTGTAACCTCTGGATAGTTGGCATACCCATGCCAATTAAAAATAAAACCCTTTACTCTGACCAGATGTGCATATCAATAAATTGTTTCCTTGGCTAGCTGTATGTTTGTAAGGCTTTAAACCTTGTTTTACTAATTAGCTAATAAACCAGCTAGTAGATTAGTTAGCAGGTTAATTAACTGATGTGGACAAGAGCAGGTTTAAAAAGTAGTTCTTCTCAAATATGGAAACCTAATGTTCTATTGGTCTACATAAATAACTTTTTCGGCTTCTCCCATTAGGGGTCGCCACAGCGGATCATCCGCATGTTTGATTTGGCACATTTTTACACTAGATGCCCTTCCTAACGCAACCCTCCCCATTTATCCGGGCTTGGGACCGACACTAAGAGTGGCTGGGGTTGGTTCGATGACCAGGGATCGAACCCGGGCCGCAGCAGTGAGAGCGCCGCATCCTAACCACTAGACCACCAGGGGACCCTTCGATTGGTCTACATAGAACCTTTGAAAAATTTTGTCTTGTAAATTTTCAATGGAAATATAAACCTATAACATAATAAATTGTGGTCAATAATAATAATATACATTTTCCAAAGTAAGAACTAAGATCGGCTGTGCCACTGAAATGAGTATAAATTAGTATCAAATTGTATCATTCTGCAATTTCTCACATCGCCACACCACCCCCACCAGCCAAATGTGCCTTAGTTGTGGCTCAGTGGTTTAGATGTTTTTCTGATGCACCTCTGAACAAACAAGATAAAGAGTTCAAATCATAGCAACACCGGGCTGCTGTATCGGGGCCCTTTGCAAGGCCCTTAACCTTTAAATAATTACCTGTATAAACAAGTCAAATGTAATGCATTGTGTTGCTGCAATGTGAATGGTTGATTAGATGATAACAAATCAATAATCTGGTTTTTAAAATTATTGTAATAGTGATAATATTTTTATATCTATCAAATTTATTATATAATATTAGTAATAAGAAAAGCATTGGCATAGTAATTATTATTATGATTATTGTTATTATTATTATTACTTTTATTGCTATTATCGTATAGAATTCTATCTTAGTATTGTGTATTTCCTTTTGCAATTATTTAAAAAATAAATAACTTTTTTGCTAGTTTTACCCCCAACAGTCACATTGACTAGATCTCCCACTCTAGATCCTCCAAACCCTCACTTCTGCTAATAAAATAATCAACCAGCACTTTAAGATGACAACAACTATACGACGAGACAAATAAGGCAGATATGGCAGAGAGAAGTCTACAGAGATGAGGGAAAAGCAGTCAGCTTATTGAAACAGGGCCACACTCTCAAGCTGCCAAACAGATCTTCCACCATAATGCATCTCCAGACGCATAAAGAATATTCGCCAATTTACTGCGTGCAATATGTAACAATGTAAAAATGTATTGCTAATTAAAGTTTCCTTTATGCTTAAAAAGAAAAAACATATATCTCAACTGTGTGGTTTATTTCCTCCCCAAATGCTTCACCATCTGGATACGGATCTGCTTACATTATTTATTTATTTTGTGCATTCTAATACTGAAATTAGTCTAAAAATAATACAGCCCTGTGTATATACTGTATGAAACATTGTCAAGAGTTGGACTACATGCTCCGTGCCTGTTTAGGTAAGCTCTTGCTTTGTGAATAATTTTGGAGGATCATTACTTCTGGGAGGCCTCTGATAGGTGAAATGCCACAAACAAACAAGAAAACCAATACCTAAACAAATTATATAAAATACAAATTGTAAAGAATGGTTTTCTGAAAGCCAAGAGCATTTTGATGATTGTAAAAATGTACGTATTTGTATTTTTTTTTCATTTTATATTATTTTAATAAAAATACTGCACTTGCATGATAAACTTGGAATAAGTTATTTCGCTAGAAATTCTGTTATTTGCAAAACCCCATGGCACTAAGAGGTGCATGTTGTTTTACTAACAACCTCACAACCATTCCTTTGTGGATGAATGAGCACAAATCTCTACAAGCACACTTGCAAACATAGTGGAACATCTTTCCAGAAGAGTGGAGGTTATTATAAGGGCAAATGGAGACTTTATTTTAATATAAAATTATATATATAATATACATTTATATATGAAACTATACACAACATAAGAGCATTAGGACAAAATATTCTTGTAAATGTTTACATCATACAGTAATAATGGTGTTTTGAATTATGTAAATCATCAGGACACCAAACTGAACTTTTGCTATAACTTTTGCTAGAATCTTCGGGATGTGCTGGAGAAAACTTTGCGCAGGGGTCCAAATGTTCCCATCATCAATACAAGATGTTGGTGAAAAATGACTGCAACTCTGGATGGGAATAAATGTTGCAGAAACCTTGCAGAAGCTTATCGAAACGATGCCATAGCGAATGTCTGCCACAATCAAAGCTAAAGGCAGTCCAATGAAATTTTAGAGTGTGTGACTTTTATATACAGTATATATACTATATATTTGTTTTATTCCTCTATTATATTATGAATTCTATTCCATTCCATATATATACTTATATACTATTACATACTATACATACATATTTTATATACTATTTCTTATTATATGGTGTATGTTTTAAAATGTAAAAAAAAAGAAATTTTTAGCTTACTGAGAGTCAAAAACATGGTCATTCATCATATACTTTATTGGAGTTTTTTTTATTCCTTTGTCCAAAAGATAATGTAACATTTCAATAGAATTTGAGTTGTTCAGAGTTGTGAGAAACGCCTTATTGTTGAACATCTGATGAAAGGTATGAACTTCCACCCTGAGAAATCGGAGACCCTGACAGTTCTGAGAGATTTGCACCACAAAAGCTGTGATACTCAGAGTCTGAGTGACTGAGGAAGAAACTTGAGCTACGGGCGTGGTCTTTCTCCTGAACTCCAATTAAATGCAAATTCTGGAATAATGCAGAAAAAGTATCCTATTATATATTATGGAGACGTTTGACTCTTCAGTGCAAGGCAGTTTCAATTTCAGGCTCCACCCTTGTTTCCTGTGGAGCAAATCTCTTTCCTTTCTTTCCTCAGGGTTAAATCAACAAACTCAAGCCCTAAAATGAGCCATGAACTAAGCCAAAACTCTAAACCCTGATGCATGCATCATGAGGAGTTTATTATTATTACGGTCATTAAGGGTACTGTGTTTACTCCGGCCTGTTTATATTAAAAATGGAATATAATAGTGTTTTTCTATCTCTATTAGATTTATTATCAGGAGTAGTAACTCCAGAAGGTTTTCTCCAGGTTTATTGTTTAGTGCTTGGCCCCTTGAGCCCTCCACTTGCACTCTTATTGGTCAGGAGGTAAGTGACAGAGTACTCGGTTGAAATATGACTAAATATAGAAAGATACAAACAAGGCCTTTATTTATTAAGCTTTTCTTTATTATATCGTTTTGCACAAAACGTCATGTATTGTGGCTTGTTTAAATCACTGCAGTGGGGGGTGTTGGGGGAAGGGGGGCGGGGGATTACACCTGTTTTTAGCATCAATATGCTGGCCACCCCTTTCATTTACAACTGGTTTTCAAACCCTTTTACTGCTTTTTAAAGCTCCTAATTGCTTCCGCACCTGCAAACCATCTCGAAGTACAAAAAAACCCACAAAAAAACCACACATAATGTATCACCTTAAACACACAAATATTTGTCAAACCACAAACATAGTTATAATACTGTATATAATGACAATTTTCTAAATGTTATCATTTACTGTAGTACTTTTATTGTTGCTTTATATGGTTTACGCATTTCATGTCACCTTACAATCGCATGCTATTTTTATCATTAGTCATTTTTCTATACTCTTTATTTTTACATTTAACAGTGCAAAAAAAAAAAAAAAAAAAAAAATTGCAGGCATAAAGGAATAGAAAGAAAGAAGGACAGAAAGAAAGAAAAAAGTAAGAAAGAAAGACACTGGAAAATTTAAAATAAAAGGAGAAATTATAGGGAAGAAATAGTAAGAAAAACAAACAAACAATAAAACATTTCTTTTCTCTTACTCCAGGCTGACCTACATTACCTACATGTCTTCCTCTGACCCACACACTGACACACACACACACACACACACACACACACACACACACACACACACACACACACTCTCTCTCTGCAAATAAGAACTTGAGTATGTGAAGAAGGCAGCAAAGTGCACAAGAGTGTGATGATCATGCCTTCATCATCACCATCAATAGCATCATCATCACATCACCATCACCATCATCATCATCACCATTACCATTATTACTATCATCATTATTACCATCATCATCATAACCATCATCATCATCATCATCATCATCATAACCATCATCATCATCACCATTATTATCATCATCAAAACCATCATCATCATCATCATCACCATTACCATTGTTACTATTATCATCATCACCATCGTCATCACCATCACCATTACGATCATTATCATAACCATCATCATCATCACCATCATCATCACTATTATCATTATCATCACTATTACCATTGTTACTATTATCATTACCATCATCGTCATCATCATCGTCATCACCATCGTCATCACCATCATCACCAGCATCCTAACATTACTATCATTTCCAACATCATCATCATCACCGTCATCATCACCATAATCATTACCAGCATCATCATCACATTGCCATAATCATCGCCATTACCACCATCACCATCATCATCACATTACCAACATCTCCAACATCATCATCATCACCGTCATCATTATCACCATCATCAGCATCATCATCATCACCATCATCATGGTTCTGTGTCGTGTTAATTACACTGAAGTGACTTCATTTCTGCGACGTCAACTTTTGCTCAACCTGTTGGCGGTGATGGACATAACCACAGGCTTGGAAACCAAATAATCCCTATTGCGGAGGTAAACGCTGCAGCAGGTGCACACACACACACACACACACACACACACACACACACACACACACATACCTCTCCCGTGCACACTTCTGCCCACGGTGAGGAGCACTTGTCAAGCACAGATGTGTGTGTGTGTGTAAGGACAGCTCACATGCCTCTGCTGTATCTGCACTCTCACTCTTCACGCCATCTTGTCTCTTTTTTTTCTTTTCTCCATGTGATGCATCGCTCTGTGTTTTTGGGTCACGCATGGCCATGCTGCGTTCTGCACATCCTGTATTTTATTATGGGCGTCTGTAAATTGACAAGAAAAACTGATAATGCCATAGCAGAGTTGTTGGTGGAGAGGGTGGCAGAGGGGAGAGGAGGAGGATGAGTGGATAGAGAGAGAGAGAGAGAGAGAGAGAGAGAGAGAAAGGAGAATGATTGAATAACAGTAATTAAAGCGGTTATTCGTTCGGCGAGCACCTGCACGAGGGATGATATTGCTCCTTAATTCAGCTCCGTTTAACTCCCCTCAGCCGCTGGATCTCGACTGCGCCTCATTAATCGCTGATTGGCATCGAGCTGTGTTTTTTTGCAGGAACAAAATGTTTACTCGGCTCTGGACTGCTTCTGAAATGCTGCTGCTCAACTCGAAAGAGGAATTTTATCCCCTCCTTCATCTCTCCATCTCTGCCTGTGCAGGGCCTCGGATTTATGCCCTATACTTAAAAAAAAGAAAGAAAGAAAGAAAGAAAGAAAGAAAGAAAGAAAGAAAGAAAGAAAGAAAGAAAGAAAGAAAGAAAGAATTGTGGTAGTGTTTCATAAAGGAAGGAAGGAAGGAAGGAAGGAAGGAAGGAAGGAAGGAAGGAAGGAAGGAAGGAAGGAAGGAAGGATGGAAGTAATACGTTTTTCTAGGGTTTCTTTCTAAAGTGAAGAAAGAAAGAAATTTTTGGTTGTTTTTTAATAAATGAAAAATATTAGAAAAAGAACAAAAAAAGAAGGAAATGTTGTGTTTCTTATTCAATCAAAAAGATAGAAAGATATTTTTTTTTTTGGTATTTTTCTTATTAAATAATAAGAAAGAAAGAAAGAAAGAAAGAAAGAAAGAAAGAAAGAAAGAAAGAAAGAAAGAAAGAAAGATAGTGTTTTCTTTTATATAAATGTTCTATGAAATAATTAATCAATTAATAATAATTACGTAATACGTTTTATCCATTTATGGTTACATTTAATGTTGGGAAACGTCCTTGTAAACATGCACAGGTTCCTATTTATAATGCAGTAGCTGGAAACATTCACTTCCTCATGTCCTCTTCTATTTTCTTACTGACACTGGAGACTCCTTCCAATATAATATAATATTTATTAGTATTTTTTATATATTTAATTTGGATGATCTGGAGTTGTACATTTCCTTGTGCAAGTTTGTAATTAGAGAAATGATAATGTAGTAAAAGTGGAGCATTAATATTATCCTGTGATTCCAATTATAGCTAAATATTATCCTCTAGAGATTCTAGCTAGATATTAGACCCTCCAATCAGATCGAAGAATTTAGCAGCGCTGTTGTTTGAACCCCGAAAACGCCTCTTTTTTTAACTCTTTCATTTTTTACTTTACCGCCTGCAGTGTTGTTTATGTCAGATCAGTGACATGTAGAAAGGAGGAGGTCTGTGCTATTGGAATCAAGCTGAGAGAGAGAGTACCACACACACACACACACACACACACACACACACACACACACACACACACACACACACACTAGTCAGGACAGAATCCTTACTGCTATTCTGATAGCTTTATCTCCAGTCAGGAAGAAGCACAACCCTTGAAGCTGCTAGATGGGCAGAAGATTCTCCTTTATAAACGCCACGCTTTTTTCTCTTTTTTTGTGTGAGATAATACCTCACGTTTATTGGATTTCCAACCATTTCATCGAGCTCAATCTGCCTTTTTTTAAGGTAAATAAAAAAAAGAAGGAGGGAGAGAAAAAAAAGACGGCACTGAGCGGCGGCGCGTTTGTTCACAGCATTGTGCTTGATGCAATGTAGGTCAGTGTTCTGCAGCGGCGAAGATAAGCCTCGCTCGAACAAGTGTTGTGTGTACTTACAAGGAAATATCTGTCAAAATAGCAATTGACAGATCTACACACACATGTGCGTGTGTGTGGCTTTTTCTTTGGCTCCTGAAGAGTTCCATCGTCATTAGCATTAAAAACAACAACAACAAAAAAAAAAGGGAGGCCAGAGATTTGGGCCTATTTGGCACGGGTGGCAGTAAAGCCGGCCTGGCCCAGGTTGTTATCTGTTCTGCACAGAGGTGCAGCTGTTTAGCAAATGGATTTGTTGATTTTTAAAGCGAGATGATGGGGGGTTGGAGAGACGTCGGATACGAAAAATCTGATACTGAGAACGAACCACCTGAAAAAAAAAAAAAAAAAGGATGTTTGCTTTTCAGGAAACTCCAACCTACTGCCCGGAGAGTTTATATTTTAGAAGTGGATTTTGATGGAAAAGATGGAAAAAGGTTGAAAAGGTGTGCATTCAGTTCGTTTCCAGATTTCTTTCTTCCTTTCTTCACTTTCCAGCCTCCTGAGGGTTGAGGTAGCAACCGCACGAGTGGCCTAGTGAGGCTGCACACTCCGGCAAGGGCGCGGAGGCAGCTGGCAAGGGTGCCCCCTTTGTCTGAAGCTATCCTATCCCAACACACACACACACACACACACACACACACACACACACACACACACACACACACACACACACACACATACGTGGAGGAATTCTGGCCCACTAAAAGGTCCTAAAGGGGTGGGATGATGGCCCCCAGCCACTAAGGCTTAGCATGTGGCTGCCTTTATTGATGTTTTCTCTCTCTCTCTTTCTCTCTCTGTTTTCCCTTTACATACACACTTCACGGTAAAAACATAGGGAACAATTTCATCTTTCGTCTTCATGTTCAACAGCACAGGCTTGACTGGTCGAGGTGAAACAGGAAAGAATTTATGCTAGTTTTTAATTATATAAATAGAAAGAAAGAAAGAAAGAAAGAAAGAAAGAAAGAAAGAAAGAAAGAAAGAAAGAAAGAAAGAAAGAGAGAGAACATGGATGGATGGATGGATGGATGGATAGATGGATCTAATGTGCAGAAAGAGAGAAAAATCTCTTGTGGAGATTTGTGGCGATTCATTCAGCCACAAGGGTGTTAGTAAAATCAGATACTGATGTAGGTGAAGTGAGGAGGCCTAGGGTGCAGATAACGTTCACATTCATCCCAAAAGTTAGTAGGGTTGGATCTCTATTAAAGGAGATCTTCCTCTCCAATCAATGTAAACCATATCTAATTGTAGCTGGAAAAGGTTTTGGGTCTCCTAGTTCAAATGCAGAGAAAATCTTAAGACATTCTATGCAATCATACGTTCCAACTTTGCGTTAACAGTTTGGGGAGGAACCACATATGACAGGAAGTCAGGTGTCCCAATTTTTTGTCCATATAGTGCATGTTGAAGTGCAGCTCTGTGCCTTAAAACAATCAATTTGACTTCCTTTAAGTTGAATAATTCATATTTTTTCTACTGTTGCACCAGCTGCTTATTTAACAGTGTTTCCTTTATTAAATAATAGTCAAACACAGAAGACTTTTGATTTATTCGTTTAGGACGTTTCTTTTTTCCCCCTCTTCGCTCTCATTCATTTCCGTGCCTCCTTTCATTTCATTAATCTTTCGAGTGGGCGTCCAAACTAACAATTAAGCTATTGTGGAGGGAAAAGAAAGCCGAAGGAGATGCCGTCGACAGTGATGATACCCGGATATCACTGTGCTGCAGTCACGACTTCACTGCTTAACCCTGAAACACACACACACACACACACACATACACTTTTGTCTCCACTATTAGAAATTCTACTAGAAATATCAATAAATAAAAACAATGTATTTAATTAATTTCTTTATATTTATTCAAACCCAAAGCCTCAGGGTTACTGGTTTGATTCAGAGCTCAGATTACAGTCTATGCATGTTCTTGGTTTGCATGTGGGTTTTCTCTGGGTTCTCTGGTTTCCTCCCACCTCTTAAAAAGTATGTGTCTACATGGCATCAGATCCGGATTGTATTCCTGGATCAAATCTATTTTCCAGAATAGAGACCATTTAAGAACTACTCTGGCTTAGGTCATTATTAAAATTAATGTAGCCTCAGGGTGAACAGAAAAGGGAGTTATTTGCTCATTTTTGTGTAACGTAAATCAATAATAATCTATTTATCTATCTTTTCTGTTAGGAAACTGGTAGTTCAGTTTAAGATGTTGGACTTCTGCTTGGAGCTTTTGTTTGCTATGAATAAATCTATCTAATGTAGCACCTCACTCACTAACCAATCAACCAATCTATCATTCAATCAACTGACCAAATGGTGGACAAACCATGAATTATTTAATCAATAATCCCACTAATTAGTAAGCCAATTAATTTATCAACCAACTGACCAACAAACCTATACATAAAACAACTGAATAAAAGTATCAATCAAGCAATGGCTGAACTTAAGCAAATAACCAATGTGCCAGCAACCAACCAACCAACCAACTGATGGACAAACCACAGATCAATCAATCAATCAATCAATCAATCAATCTATCTATCTATCTATCTATCTATCTATCTATCTATCTATCTATCTATCTATCTATCTGCATAATCAAATACAGTCGATTACTGATCTGAAGAGACAATAAGAGGTCGACTGGAAGGCCTGCCCACAGAGAAAACTGATTGGTCATTGGATATTGGAGTTCAGTGAACACTTCATCACTCTCCCTCTACATCTCATCAATTGCTCTTACCCGAGCCCAAATACTGTAAGAAATGGCATCTATCTTTGTAAAAAAAAAAATTGATTTCTAGAATATTGTATATTCAATACACAGGAGACTCGTGGACGTGAGATGCCTGCTATAACGAGTAAACATGTACTTTACATAGTTACTTGAGATTAGATGCAATGCACATGGTTTATATTATAGCTGCTTTTGAGGACACATTTGGTGATGCAGGTCAGTTTCGAAGCTCAGCCTGTGTAAATCAGAACTCGAACATCAGAACAATTAATCTTGTTTTTTGTGCGTAATCTATAAACAAACCTATGTTCAGGTAAGTTTAGCATCATTACGTATTTATGTACCTTATGTGAATATGGCTATAGGCATTATGGGCGTTTCAAATCAGAGCATCAACCAAAAATGTGTAAAAGTACCGAATCTGTCGAATAACCTCAAAGCTAACAAAGCCTCCACTTGTATTTTTTTTTTTTGGCCTGAGCTGCACTTTTACAGATGCCACCTGTCCACAAGTCTTTCCGCTCCCCAACGTGCCAAAAATATCCGGCCGGAAATTAGGGGAGGTGATCCATTATTTAAAGGTACATGTGCTAGTTTCATATGCTGCTGCAACAAAAGCGGTGAGAAATAAAGTCTTGAAAAAAAATAAACATGCCCATTGTAATGTATATTGATTTCTATTTCTGGTCAATCTGAGACATGGAACAACCAGGTGCATGGAACAAAGGTCGCTGTGGTTGGTTGTGGCATGGAGGTAGAAGTTGTTGCTCAGATTCGTCATAATAGTCAAGCTTTTAAAATGAGTATACGTTTGGCCTTTGGCACTGTGCAGCTGTGCGGCTTAATGATTTTATCACAGAGACAATGCAAAACAAACACCTTCAAGCCACTCTATTAGACAACACTTACATTTTTTTCTTTTACTGGGGAAAGGAGGAGGATGGTAGTGTTGTGGGTAAGGGGGGGGTCTTAATTACCCTCTCGCTGGAGTGAGCTTTAACAAGGGAAGCTCCTTTGCTCTCCAGTGTGTATGTGAGTGTGTGGTTTATTCGTGTAATCAGGAAGCGGCTGGAGACACGGAGAGCGGCTGGATTAGCTCCTCATCGGCGAGTGAAGTGTTTAACATGGCACACGCGACGGGATCGCGTGCACACACCGCGCGCACGGGCGCGCAAACACTCATTGTCATTAATTTGATTTGCTTATCGTCCCCTTCTCCCTCCTTCGCGTGGGGCCCTTTAGAAAGCTCTCCATTCTGCTTTTGCCCGGCCCCTCCGATCAAATGTCGGCGCTAATTACACCACCCGCTGCTCCGCGTTTACCGGCTTAAAACCAAAAAAGAGTGCGAAAGAGAGAGAGAGAGAGAGGACTTAAATTAAGATGAAGAATTGGGAAATGTTTCCAGTCAGAAGAGAGATTGATTTCGCAGGCCTCATGGTCCTAAAGGATTCCTGCAGATTTATCCTCATATTTCCGGATGCCTCGGCCTCGCCGGTCCCGAGGGGGATGCGGAAGCAGCTTGCATGCAAAGCTGCCAAAAGAATTTATTAGAGCAAATGGTATCATAAGCCCTATGGAAGGCATACCTTATGTGGAGATTTAAAAGATATTAAGAGAATCGCAGAACCCAGAACGCAGGTGTGTTGGGTAATAGCCATTGTCTCGTGTCTGGATGAGACAGGGATCAGTGCCAGGCGGAGAGTGCAGGGTGGGACTGCAGTTTATGGTTGAACGGATTGAAATTCCCTAATGTTCTTCTCCATGGTGAAGCCATCATTGCTTACATCACGGCCGTGAATACGTCTGTCAATGCTCCCTTAAAGTTGCGGTGCAATAAGGGCGAAAATAAGACAAAGCGACATAGGCCTCGGTGGCCCCGGTATCCCACGATTACAAATCTCATTAGCTAAAACCCATGTTTTCTCATCATGAACACAGTTTAGTGCGTTTGATTGGTTGCGATGCATCCGGGCCGTAATGAGAAGCGTACACACGGGCGGCGATCTCAACAACATCCTGCAAATGAGTCTGCTCTCCTGCTAGAACTTTCCGAAACGGCCGTAACGACAAGCCCAGCTGCCTGGATGGCGATGGCGCTCGATGCTCGCCCGCCTTTTCTAGCGGCGCGCTTTGGGTACAGTGCAATATCGACTTCTCTTCCTCATTATGCTAAAACATTATTCGCCGCGTAACACCTGCAGAATAAATTTGGCAGGCGGATTTGCTGGGGATGATCAAACATCACTGAAACACTGTCATTATTTCTACCTCAAATGACTAGGTGGGATTTTTTCCATTATCAATTCAGCTGGAAGTAAACTTCATTTTATAGGTTTCATTTACTCCGTTTGCCGAAACACGCGTCAGAAAAGAGCTGAAATCACACCCGAGCAAACGAACAAAGGCTCATTCAGTTTACTTCTGGATAAAGACAATGCTTCGGTAACATGCCATTTTTCTCCTACATCTTAGATCACACGGTTGTAAAGATTACATGGCCGTCTTGACACGAACCACAGAGCAACAACGATGATGACCGAGGATCCCTACTGTGCTTTTCCCATCTGGAGGAAAAAAATAAACAGTGTTAGCCCAGCAAAAAAAGGTAGCACGATGCTCATAAGCTGGATAAAAAGAAAAAGAGGTAATGAATTGCGCCTCCCTGGATATGATTGGGTAATGGTCATAATCAGTCCGTCCCGAGCTTTGTGAATACACCCGGCCTCAGCTGCAAGTCCTGCTGTTTGATGGACATTATTCTTGGAGCTCTTTCAAGCGCTGGAATGTTCCAGCACTTTGCTCTTCACCGCCTTAATGTTATCGGGTAACGCACACTGCTATTGAAATCCACAAACGTCATACAAATGGCTAAACAAAACAAAAGAAAACCTTTAAGTGTCCATGTTTAATGTCGTTACGGCAGCATGTCGAGGGAAAAGCAAAACCCCTACACAAGACCTCAAGGTACCAGAAAAAACGAGGGGGTGAAGAAAAAAGGCAAACAACGGCCCCAGCCATCCCGGCTGACAGCTTCCTGAGCCAGAGATTTGTGCACATTAGTCACACATTTTAGGAAGAAGGTGGGTTTCTAAAGTGCATTGACAGGGATTACAGTTCTATCCGTTCCCGTCTTTCTTCCGTTCGTAGGCCTTCAGTGTTGCCAGGAGGTTTCGTGAAAGAAAGAAAGAAAGAAAGAAAGAAAGGAAGGTAGGAAAGCTTTTGTTTGAATTGTATTTTCACCCTCAGAAATGAAATCCAGAATTGCAGCACTTCATCTACAATTAATATTCTCCTAATTCAACCACAAGCTCGGACGCAAAGTTCCTATTATCCTGCGAGATATCAGTGTAGTTACTCAGGAAGTAATAAGAAACGTGAATAGGCCTCACAAACATCAGGGATTAGGACAAGGTCTTTGTATATTTATACCAATGAGGATTTGAATAAATTTGCTCTTTGGAGTCTGTGATACGTTGTAATCAGAGTAATCTGCGATGATCCAATTATTTTGTCAGAATTGAGAATATATATAAATAAATATTTAATGTGCATCTCCATAACTGAGATGTGATTCGCTTGTTGATGTATAACCAACGATACGATACATTAAAGGTACTTATGAAGCAGCTACCGATCTGATGCAATAAGATTCACCCCAATTACGATGCAGTGCGATCCGATTTCCATTCAATTCAACACAGTGCAGTTCATTGCAATACAATGCAATAGATAAAATAAGTGTCTGTACCATTAAATAAGATTAAATAAAACCAGATGTTCTTTTTCTGTTCTGTCTCCAGGAAGGTGTAGCTCCACCTCTGCAATGTTGGTATACGTCATATTCCCGTAGCAGCAGTACTGCTGAAAGAACGTGCTTGAGAATAAGTTTAACACGTGGAAAAAATCTACATAGAAAATATTAGTCATAATTTATTGGTCACTTTCCAAATAATAAAAGTATAGCGCATTTGCTAATAATTATTTATAAATAAATCTTCTTTTGGATGCTCCCATTTGGGTTCGCCACATCGGATCATCCGTCTCCTCACTACTCTGTCCTCAACATCTGCCTCTTTCAAACTACTTGCACGTCTTCCCTCCCCACATATATATACCTCCTCCTTGGTCTTCCTTTGTTACTTCTTCCTGGCCACTCCATTCTCAGCATTCTTCTACTGATATACCCCATGTCCGTCTCTCTTACTTTTTTCCAAAACGTCCTACATGCCCTGTCCCTCTAATAAACTAATTTCTAATCCTGTCCATCGAAAATTTCAGCATCTTCAGCTCTGATACCCCCAGCTCCACTTCTTGTCTTTTACTCAATGCCACTGTCTCTAAACCATACAACATCTCAGGTCTCACCACAGCCCTATAAACTTTCCCTTTCACTCTCCACTGCATCTCTCCTAAACATCTCCATGCTTCTACAGGTATGTCAACGTTCCAACCAACTTTCCACTCTTCATCCTCTCAATCGCTGCTCTCACTTCCTCCTTAATAATCCTATCCATTTCCTGCTTCACCATCTCCACACCATCCAACCTTCTCTTTATCTCTCATTTTCCTCATATATCAGCTGCTCAAAATATTCCCTCCATCTTCTCAACACACTCTCCTCACTAGTCAACACATTTCCATCTCCATCCTTTATTTCTCTTACTTGTAGCACATCCTTCACAGCTCGGTTCCTCTGCCTGGCCAATCGGTACAAATCCTTTTCTCCTTCCTTACTGTCCAACTTCTCCTACAGCGCCTCATATGCCTTTTCCTTGGTTTTCGCCACATCCCTCTTCACCTGCTGCTGCATCTCCTTGTTCTCCTGCCTACTTTTCACATCTTTCTTCCGATTCCAATTCTTTTTCACCAACCTCTTTTTCCTTATGCTTTCCTGCACTTCCTCAATTAATTTTTTTTTTGTCAAATCTTTTGTTTATTCGAGCTTTATAGTATGTATGCTTTTTACAAACTTGATACATTTTTGGGCCTGAAAAAATACAGTATATGTATCTATTTTCTCGTGTATTTTATAGGCATATTTTAAAAAGATGAATAGTTCAATTATTGCAGAAAAAAATATCTACTTAATAGAATTTGGTGGGGGTTTTTTGTTTGTTTTTTTTTTTTGTTTTTTGGAAATATTACTTAAAAAAATAATGTGTTTTTGACAGGCACCTGTTTGATCATTTAAAGTCAGCTAAAAATATAATTGGAAATTGATAAAAACTACTGATAAAATGACTATTAAACCAAATAGTTATTACAGTTTTACCATCACCATCACATTCTAACCTTATTATTCTAGTCATATATAATTACAGTACATTTATATTGTATATATATATATATATATATATATATATATATATATATATATATATATATATATGTAGACAGAGAGAGAGAGAGAGAGAGAGAGAGAGAGAGAGAGAGAGAGAAGAAGTGCTCTAAGCCTAAACAACCTTTTCTCTAAAAAATGCCAAAGCCTGATATTAGTATCTTTAACAGAAGCTTCAATACCCACTGTAGCATTCACATTTCAATGTATCAGAGGATTAAAATGCAGATGAAATAGTAACAGCGGGATCCCCTCAGGACCCCCTCCCTCGTTCCCTGACTGCACCTTTGTTCTGGAGGACTGACGGAAAAGTAGGTGGTGGTGCTGAAGGAGGAGGAGGAATTAATTTTTGCCCTCTGGGAGAAACAAACGCAGCATCCTAAGTTTGAACGAATTCTTAAATCTCCTTCTGATTGGCACTGGAAATGAGGAGGGAGTAGAAAATAGGAGAGAAAAGGTTCGAGAGAGAGAAAAAAAAAGAGAGATAGAGAAAGAGGGAGAATGCATAAAAATGTATGACTTGGTTAAGCAGCATGCTTCAAATAGACAAAGTAGAATCATACATTGATCTCAAGATGCATTTTCTGTGAATCTTTTTTTTACATACAACACTTAAAGGGTCAAACGTTTGTGAACAATTGGTATGTGATTTTTGAACATCCCATTCCACATTTAGTCCCCAGTTGCCGTGATAATAACCTACATTCTTCTGGAAAGTTGTTCCACTAGATCCTCAGCCACATGGGTTTTAGTAACGTCAGGTATTGATGTAGGTGAGGTGCGGAGGCCTGGGGTGCAAATTCATCCCGTAGGTGTTTCAATAGTGTTGAGTGTTGCAGGCTACTCAAGACAAACTAAACCCAGCATGACAGTCCTGCTGTGGGGTGAGCCATCTTTTGTCCTTCTAAAACGAACACTTACGCTACTCAAAGTGGGTCTCCAGGGGTCGCTTTGTGACACAGATTATAGTCATACATATGTCCTTGATCTCAGCAGCAAACCTTTAGGACTATAAGAGCATGGCAAATATTTATGGCATGTATTTGCATTAATGCACCTCGCAGCTCATGCGGAAAAAAAAAAATGTGCCAAACATGTCGTTGCTAACTGACTCCATATTGGGTAATTAGAGAATGATGTAAATGTCAGTTTCTGTTCAGAAAACACACTGAATCGTTATGAGTAAGGAATAAAGTAAGGGTTATGCAGTTATAATATATAACTACAACAATAAGGTGGTATGGTGTCAGATTGACTCTTAGTATTACTTCTATACCACAGCGAATGCTAAAAAGTTCAATTTTGTGTTGCATTTTATTTGTTTCGTGATATATTTAGGTATTTTTATAAAGTGCGAAATTACATTATATCAGCTTTCAGAGCTATTTGAAAAAAATAGATTATGGCAAGACTTTGTATCTCCAATACTTCCCTTCGTTATAAAAGTTGTTACGCAAAATAGTTTATATTTTATTTTATTAAAAGTGTTACAATGAGAAGTAACACTTTAAATGTGTTACTATGGAATGGATAATTGTATTGAAGTAAACATATTGTTATAGCTTCTCTATATGACTTAAGGAAACAGGATTCTGACCAATCAGATTCAGCAATTCAGCAACTGCAAGGTATTTCAAATAAACTACAAGCAAACAAAAAGTGCAATAAGAGAGATCTTTATGCCTCATTAATGACGGTAATAAATCAACTTTTATTTTTGTGCCAAGAAAAAAAAAAAAGCAAGGCAGAGGGACGAAGCAGAGATCACCCGAAATGACTGACTATATTGACAGATGAATTTGAGCATAAAGTCCCCCGGCAACTGCTCAGTTCGTGTGTCAACACGGTTCATTCCACTTAGTCCCTGCACCCACAATGCTTAGCTCATGTTTTAATCTGGTTTCATCAGTCTGGCAGTGTTTCACTCAAGTCAAGCTGTCATGTTTGGTTCATAGTTCATCCAGCTTAATGATCTATGAGATATGATGATGATACAAGCCGCCTGATTTTGCCCTTAGCTTTGACCATAGCTTCTTAGATTTCCGCTGTTGCGGAGTGTATTCTGGTAAAAACTGAATGTCCCATGCTACCATTGTACCAAGTAGAGTGGTTGCTCGGCAAACTGCAGACCTGCTACATTAGTTGAGCTACTTCATCATTCACTTTCATGAGCTTTGGGTTTCTCAGTAACACCAGGCAGGTGCTGGCTTATATGTTGATTTCCTGTAAATATTGACCTTCTGGATGCTCTCCCAAATTCACCCCCTCTTCTCTCCCTCATCGCTGCCTCCCTCCCATGCCTTATTCTCCCTCTTCCACCCTCCCTCCCTCCCTCCCTAGGCTCCTTGCCCGAGACTCACCAAACTCCCAAAGGCAAGCGTTGAAATCGTTAGCGCAAGGTATCGTCTTCAGCCCTCTCCCATGCCCAGCTACACCCACCAGGGCATTGTGGGTAGCGTACAACTGTTGCGAGTGGGAGGCACATCTGTTCACTGGGACAGCTCACGCCCCGAGGGTCACCCGCACCACGGCTATCGTTTCACATGTTCTGTTAATAACTGCTCTGATATTCCCCCTTTAAATGGGGACAAAGAGCAGGCTGCTGAATTGTCTGATCAGAGAAGTGGTGCTGTTAATAGCGCAAGTATTAAGGGCCAAGCACCTCTCTATTTTTCCATCTGGCACGCCTTTGCTCGTGCGATGGGTTAAGTACTTTCAAAAAAACATGCATTATGGAAACGGAATATATTAAGAACAAACGCCATCTTGTTAGCGATACCATATGCACACAGCGAAGATTAAACGCTGTTCTTGCGGCGCTCGAGAAAAACATTCCATTTCCAGAACTGGTGGAAATGCCCTAACTAACTTGCAGATGAGGGCAGTTTGAGAGCATCACCCGAACCCTTGCAGCAGATTTAGAGCGTCCAGTTGAACACAGGGTTACACATGTTTAGAGCCGTTGCACATTCTTTTATCGTATCTCCACTCGATGCGCTCTTTTGTTGCACGGCTTATCATCCACAAACTGGGACAAGGTGAGTTTACTCAAAACTTGAAGGTGTGTGTCTCGTCATTCGTGCGAAACCATGACTAGATGCTGTCAATTGGATCGAGTCAAAGAGCTTGGACAGGAGAGGGTGGGCAGAGAGCGTCAAGGATGAAAGATGGAGTCTAATCCTCCACATGTGGCTGATTTTTTCCCCCAGTTTTTTAAAGGAAAGCCAACTGGATCCGTTTGTTAAACTTCAGGCCAAGGGCTCCAGGAAAGCATCGCCGGGAGCCAAAGCACACAGTGTGAAATGAGGAGCTTGGGCTCGAATGTGCTTTTGTTTATCAGAAAAATGCACTCTAAGTGGGATTGGCAGTGGAGGGCCCGAAACTCCGTAAGTCATATAGATTTGCGCCGACCGGAGCAGCCGAGGCTTGAGGCGCAGGCGGCCTAATCTTAACTCCGGCACAAAGCAGGAACAGCGGGGTCAATCCAAAGTAAAGAAATTTGGTGGCAAGTTGAGTCGTTGGTAGAGAGACCGAGGAAGGATTCAGAGGAGGACGCTAAATCGCAGTAGGCCATACAAAGTCTTGGGAATTGAGGATGCAGATTTCTGGGCAAGTGCAGAGCCGACAAAATGCCAAGGACTGATCAAATCTCAAACAATAGCTGCACTTTTGTACTTGATAGAGCTGTGGGATCCAAGCAAACTATTCCGCAGTCACATGGCTCCCAGCTACAGCGTTGCCTTCGAAGCAACACGGAGTCTGTGGAAAGTTAGCAGAACAAGCCGCTTACAAAACGCCCATGTTTCTCAACTGATTGTTAAATGGGCATTATTTTCACAAATTGAGGACAGATTTGAATATAGAATATATCCTTTCACAAAAGCGCCATCTGAAAGGCCAATGCAAGCACTGGGTTTGTAAACTATAGCTAAATTAGTCTGATGTTTCATTCTTTGTTTGTGCTCAAAAAAGAGAAAAGAATCAACGCCAACATTGGCCATAAAGAGGGGCAATACCATGTGTAAGGCAATATGACTGCAAATGGAGACTAGTGTTCACATCTGAAAATTGGAATGCAATTCCTGTCTGAGCATACACTTAAGACTTTGTTAACCATTAGGTGGGTTTACTTTTGATTTCGACCCCTCTTATGACCACATCAATCAGTACACATTAGGAAATTTACCAGCTATGATTTCAATTAAAAAGGAAACTCCATAACAGTATGAACTACACAAGAACAGATGTGGCCTTTAATGATTTACGTACCAAAGCTCTAAATATAAACTAATGTGGTTTTCCAATGTCAAGAGCAGCATGATGAATATTTTGACTTCAACCCAGATTGGCCTTTGATTTATAGGAGGATATGTTGGGTATTTTTTCTCAAACATGCCAATCAAGTTCCTAAACATCAATACTCGTTTCCAAAAGTTCATTTACGAGCTGCCATTTGACGGAAGGCGTGTCGAGCGTTACCTAAAACAGATTGTTGATTTTGCCATCCGTCTCCCCCTTGTAAGATCTCGCTCTTCTTAAATGAGTGTGTGTTAAGTGAGCAGGCAGGCGCTTGCTGCCTCTCAATGTGACGTTCCATGAAGTGTTGGGGCGCACGCCACCAGATGTATGTCTAGACATCGATCCTTATCGCGTCAGGGAGGAAGCAGAAAAGTGTGTGTGTGTGTGTGTGTGTGTGTGTGTGTGTGTTTGCCTGATCTCTGGTGCCAGCTGCTTGCTTAAATTGCCTTGTTTTACAAACAAACCCGACTATGAGAACTTTCACACTGCTAAATGTGAAGGGAGGAACGCATGGCTGAGCCTCGTAACGGCCCTGGAAATGCAAAAAAAAAAAGCAGTGGAAATCAATGACTGTGATGCGTTTCACAAGGAAAGAGTAAGAAAAAGGTATGCTTTTCCGCTGTGTGAAACCTAAAGCATGAACAAGAGGTCAGCGGTGAAAAACTGAACCTGAAGTTCTTCCTTTTTCTTTCTCTTAACAAGATGTCTAGAACAGGAAAAGTGAAGTTGAGGCCAAAAATCACTGTGCTTGAGAAGTGAACCCATGAAGACAGGCATCACTTTGAAAGTTGGGATGCTACAGTAAAAAAGATGCTTTTAATGGGGAGAAAAGTAACAAAAAGCATCTTAACAAGACAATTAGACAGCGGCTGAAAAACTAACCCGAGGATGTGTGAAGAAGAAAAAGAAATGGACAAATAGACACCTACTGTAATTTAAATAACGGTACCAATTTAAGTGATTGAAAGTAACAAGCAAGTCACCAGAGAACAGAATTTTGTTGAATGGATTGAAGAGTGGAAAATGACTAGGAAATGTATTTCTGTCCAGTTTCGGTGACTTTGTGCCCAGTCTTGTTCTTGGTTTGATTAAGAAACCATTAATTTGCTGACCACCAACATTTGAAAAGTTGGGCAGTGGTGCTGTGGCTTAGTGGTTAAGGTATTGGACTTAGAAGCTGAAGGACATGAGTTCAAATCCCATTCACACCAAGCTGCTACTCCTGGACCTCTGAGCGAAGCCCTCAACTTCATAGCTGCTGAGATGTATGATGGACATAAACATAAGTCACAAGAGATAATAAGTGGTGATTCAAGTTACAGCCTTTTTTCAGATCAATCCAGTCTGGATAGTTTTCTCAACGTGGCATTTCTGCCCACACAACCATCCTTTACTGGATCTTTTTTTGCTTTTCACATTATTCTGGCTAAACCCGTGGGACTCTTTTGAATGGCAGGAGATCAGCAGTTTCTCAAATACTCAAACCAGGACACATGGCGCAAGCAACCATGACACAGCTGGTACGACAAACATCACATTTCCAGCACATTTTGATGCTCAAAGCAAACATGAACCAGAGATTGATTGTATGCATTTCTGCTAATCACCTTTTTTTGTTTTACACCTAAACACTACCATATTTGACCTATTTGGGTTCACCAGCCTCCAAAATGCCCACTAATTAGCTGACTTTTTATTTTCTTCTACATTCCCCAAAGTGTATAAACTGTGTAGGGTAACATTTGACACTTAATTAGCCACTTTAATACAGTATCCAAGTTTAGCATACCAAACCAAAAAGCTTTATCATTAGCATCAGCAAGCCAACCCCTCTAACTTTACTACTAACCCCTAACTTTACTTGGTGGCATCATGGCACCAATGTAACTTCAGACAGAATGTTGAAAATTGGGTGGCTATTGTTACACTTATCCAGAAAAAAATGTATTCTACCTACCTACCTACATTATGCATCTTGCTAGCCATCTATATTCTTCCCAAAACCTCTCTTCATGTCTCTCTCAACATTTTTCATTTTAATTTCCACTTCCACCAATTTTGAGCACTCTAAATCAAATCTCAATCCCTCCATTAAAGTATTTTCTCATCTCATCCACCCTTTGAATCCAGCACTTCTGACTTTCATACAGTTCCTGCTATCCTCTTCTGCACCTCCAACCATTCCAACCATCTCCATCCAAAATGTCTCTCTCACAATATCTCCTCTTATTCACCATCTACATTTCTACCTTCCAAACTTTCATCTCTCAGTCTCTTTTTTTTCTCATCTCTTTCTGCTCCTCAAGCTCTATACATTTGATCCCATACACATCTTTCAACTGCAACTCTGTTCATATCTCAATCATTAAGGCTCTCTGTATGTTTCTCTATTTCATCTCTGTGGAGCAATTTCTATCTCCATCTTTCACTTTTTATATCTCCACCCAGGTTTCTTAATCTCTCCACGTCTACCTTTTTCTACATCTAGTACAACTTCCATTTCCAGTGCTTCCCACCCCCTTCTCCAACTATATTCATCTCCCTGCAGCTTTTCTCAGCAGGAGGCTGGCCGTCGAGCGATTTGAGGCCTCGGGGCTGCACTCTGTGTCAGTAGATAGTGCAGGAGGAGAGCCTCGGCAAGCCGGAGGGGGCGAATCACAGGAGGTACGCCTCGCCAAGACCCACACTCTCTTGGCATTTTGGCAGTGTGGAGTGGCATGGCGAAATGATCCAATTTAAGCTGGTTTGGGAACGCATGAGATTGCTCAAATATTGATGCTCTTGAGCGCAGGAAGGCCGCGTCGCTGCTCTGGAGATCTCCGCAGTGCAGAGATTCTTAAATCTATTGAGAGGGCCAGCTGGCAGGTGAAACAACAAGGGTGGGTCTGACCAATGAGATGCCCACTCTGGTGCCCTTTTTTCCCCTAAAACCTGTTACCACTCTATCACAAGAGTTTTTCAGATATTTGACCAAAATGAAATTCCAACAAGGAGACCATCCCAAGCGTTAACTTACCTCAGTAATGGCATGCGTAGGCATACGGAGGAGCAGCCGATCTCATCCGTCCATCTGAGCTACTCTTATTTCCCTTATGTTTTAACCTATTTCCTCCCCCGAAAAAAATAACACAACAACAACACAGACCTGATTTAATCTGCTCTATAAATGACTAATGCCCAGTACACTCTAAGCTCTGACATTATTGATGTTGATGATGATGAGGACCACTGTAATAATTGCCTTTAATGCGGTTATTGCTATTACTGTTATTATTACTGCTAATGAAGGAAATGCCGGCCCACATCGCCCCGGCAGAAATTTCACCATGGAAATAAATGAAAAAAATGCCTTTATTGGATTACACTAAAAGCAATTCCAAATAAATGGGCCTTGAATACGTCTCTGCGAGATGAACATCGCAAACATGTAATTTCATTGTGCTGGGAGCAAGGGCACAGAACTCAGCAAGACACACAACGAGGCAGCGTTCTCTGATCTCGGGCTCGAGGGGACGAGTATACATTTCTTCCTTGCACAGACTAGATGAATATTAGTGCATATATTTGAATCATATTAATAGATCTATATTTAAGTCATGCACATATAATATATATAAATATGCATTTTACCCATCTAAATCATTACATTTCTATATTGTATATAGTCAGTGCTTTAAAAAAATAACAAAACACTCGAATATGCTGTATATTTTTGAAATATAGAGCTCCTAATCGTTTTCTTCTCAGCACTTTAAAAACCTCCATATTGTTTAATTAAGTGGTGATCACGATCGGTCTATGGCATTAATTCTGCTGAGTTAGTCATAACACTTTTAACGAGGCCCGTCTGAGCTCCAAAATACTACTACAACAGCTAATATCCAAGAGTCTTGCACTCAGAGTGCAGAAACCGAGGCCCTGTGAGAGATTTTAAAGCCCAGAGAAATGAACGCAGTGTGAAATCTCTTAACAATTACAGTGATCCACGTTTTTGGTTTGTTTTTTGTTGTTTTTTTGTTTTGTTTTTTTACCTTCCCGGACGCAGACAGAGAGAGGACGCGGCACCGTGGTTCTGTCAATGTTGATATTGTCGTGGATCAATATTAATGGTTCGGTAACACGGTTCCATGGGGTGCAGCATGAATAATTCTACCTGATGTTTTCCTTGATGAGGACGTGCCATTAAATATTGCAATAAGTTTTTTTTTTTAGATCTCAAGTTGGCATTAGCATGCTAATAGCCCAGCTAATAAGCGTTCTGTTTAGCCAGTGCAGCAAAATTCACTACATACCTTGTTTTGTAATGGAAAAAAAAAAAAAACTCAATCTCTCAGGCCCTATACTGTACCGCTTCCTTTTATAAAGATACTTGCTCCCTTTACTGCTCTTTATGCGTAATTGATTCCCTATTTTTTGTGCTTTAGTCAGTTGATTTGTATGAGCATAAACGCGATCATTTGAATTTCTTGCAGTTCTTTATGCTGACTTTTCTCATTTGTAGTTTGCTGTTAGATTTTCACACATTTCTAACTTTGGTGCGTTTGGATTTTTCTTGCTGTTCCTTGTATAAAAAAACTCAAAATATTAGGAGGTGTTCTTAATCTTTGCAAATTATCAAACACATAATTTAGTACTAAAGGACTTCAGGAGGGTTTATTGGAACAAAGCATTAAATGAAATGATCAGTAAAGTCATTTAAAATTCTTATATTTTCTACAAGAAACTCCTGATGTGGAAATTGCTCCAGGTTTTCTCATAAACATTCATATAACTAAGTCGGCTAGCAAGCGATAACTTTCATCTTAGCTGTATCTACTGTTGTTGCTCTTAAAGTTACTCACAACCAAAACAAATCTCAATTTTTCCCTTTTAAAATGTAATCCTTGAAAAGAAAATTTCCACTCAGAAGACCAAGGCATTTTAGAAGTGTCCTGAACTCTCTACTTCCTGTTCCAAGTCTGACCTGGCCGTACTTCCTGATTATCGTGTTCATCTGGCATAATGGTTTTTATGTTGTATTGTATTTTTGTTCTGTATTTTTTTTTGTATGTATGTGTGAAATACTGACTACATCCTTGCAGGAATATTTATAGGCTATTTTTAAGAGGTAGCAGGGTGAATTAGGTTCTGGGATACTGGTTGAGAGGTCAATGGTTCAAGCACTGCTAAGCTGCCACTGTTGTGCCCTTAAGCAAGGCCCTTAAACCTCTTTGCTCCGGGTTGCTGTATCATGGTGGAAATTTACTATGCTGTAATGTACATGTGACAAGTAAAGGCATCTGTCGATCTTTTATTGTTTGTCTTAGGCCAGGGCCTGCTAATGGAAATGAAAAGCTAGCTTACTAGTATTTCTTTTTGTTTTATCATCTAAATACTTTTAAAACTTTAAATAAATATTTGTTAAGGCATATAACCTACTTTAGCTTCATTATTCTCCCTGGCAAATAGATACCGATACAGATATAAATACAGTTCAAATTAAAGTAAGATTTCATGCTGGGTCAAGTTTTTTTATCATGATGATGAAAGAATGAATAATGCTAAATATGTATGTCTGTAGACATCCGAAGATAAGATTCTTATGTGCGTTTTGAACTTGTTATAATAACCACCACTCTTCTGGTTAGATAGATTTTGAAGTGTGCTTGTGGAGATTTGTGCTCATTCGGCCAGTTAGTAAAGTCAGGTATTGATGTTGGTGAGATGAGGAAGTCTGGGGTGCAGTTAGTGTTCCACTTTATTCCAAATGTGTTCAGTGGAGTTGGAGCTTTATAGCAGGAGATCTTCCACTCCAAACCATGTAAACCACATGCTGGAACAAGTCTGGGTCTCCTAGTTCAAATGAAGGAAAATGCTAATGCTAGCACCTCCAAAGACGTCATATACAATTGTGTGCCTCTACTTGTATTGTAACATTTTGTAGAAGAACCACATATGGAGGGAAGAGTCCCATTACTTTTGTCTATATAATATATATGGATCATTTTTCGGATATATTTATTAATGAGCATAAATAAATAAATAAATAAATAAATAAATAAATAAATAAAATGAAAATTTCTTCCTCCCTTGTTTACCTCAGTAGTCAATCTGCCAAGATATGTTTGGTGTCCAAATTCTGCTTCTTTTGCAAACAAGGAATGGAAGCTTTTGGGCACCAGTTAGAACACTGATTCACAATGTGTGCCAAAACCTTCCCGTATTTGCCTCGAACTACTTCGAATTGTTAAGTAACGTCACATTATATGGTTTTTGACATCGTTCGGATGATTAGAATCGAACAAAAAACAGATCGTGTCGTTCACAGACGATGAAATTTGAACTCTTTTTTGGATTTTGAAATATTAAATAGTAGGCTGTTTATGTTTTCTTATGATGGTAAACATCAGTAATTACAGGTTACAGTAGCTAACTATGAGTTTATAAGACAATTGATCAAATTTGTTCCATCTATAAAGTACTGCTGCTATTACCTCAGTGGTCTTGGGATAGGGTTCAGATTTTCACCTCAATCTGGACCAGGATCACCCATGTGGGCAATCGCGACAGTTGTGGTTGCGGCTTCCCATTTATATTTACATTTACATTTATGGCATTTGGCAGATGCCCTTATCCAGAGAGACTTACATTTTTTACTATTCATACAACTAAGCAGAGCCTTGCTCTGGGGCAAAGGAGTGGCTGCTTTGTGTGACTGGGATTTGAACTCACGACCTTCAGATCCAATGCCTTAACCACTAAGCAACTACACACCGCCCTCTGTCCATTTTTGTTTGAAAAACAAGTTCGTACAGAATCATTTGTATTTTTTCACTTTACCTATTTTTTGTCATGTCTACTTTGCAAAAAATAGTGCAATCGTACATTTGTACGATTCTCAAAAATGTGCTTGCGGGTGTCAGTATGGGAAAATTATCCGAAAATCATTAGGAACATCTGCAATTTATTAAGCTCTATTAAAGTTAGAGATCCGTGGCTTCATTAGGGTTTGTGAAGTTCTTCCAGTTACTCCGTAGACCCGCGTCAAGGACGTGAACTCGCACCCAAGCAGCTGTGAAACCAGTGAAGTGAGTGGACAATCAATAAAATATGAAGAAAGTCAAATAAATAAATAAAATTATGAATAAAATAGGCCCATGCTGCTGCTGTTTGAATTCCCACAGCATGGGGACAGCATTGGAGCAGAAACAGTGGCCACACACACACACACACACACACACACACACACACACACACACACACACACACAGACAGAAATGTGCACTCACAGACGCTTATTTTGTAGGTTTATAAATGGCTACTGCATAGAAAATCTCTTCTCTATTTCATAAAAGCAGCCAGGAAAGTAAGTCCTGAAGACTAATTAAGCACATAGTGGGGAGCCACAGCGAGGTTTGTCTGAAGACGTAAAAAAAAAAAAATATATAAAAAATAAATAAATATAAAAAAACAAGAGACATGAAATGCAGAGAAATCCGACTCGGCCAAAAACAATCCACGTATCAAAGCGGTGATTTCAAGAGATACAAATATAGTTTTCCATGTATCTGCGTGGGTTTTCGTCAAATTCTCGGGTTTCCTCTTTCTTTCCAAAAAAAACAAGCTGGTAGGTGAAATGCCTACTATAAATTGAGTGTGTGAATGTGTGTATTTATAAAACCTTGTAATGGACTAGTGTCTTTTTAAAGGGTTGTTTTCCACTTTACCTTTAAAAGGGATCTGGACACTATATACTATATATCAGTGCACTATATAGACACCATACAGGGTTCTTCCCCAGACTGCTGGAATTTGGAAACTCAGACTATTGTACAGGATGTTGGATGTGGTTGCATGAAATTTTCCCTTTGCTTGAACTAGGAGACCAAACCTAAGCCAGCTCCATGTAGATATGCTTTACATGGGATGGAGGTTATGTGGAAGATCTCCTGCTATTGAGTTCCATCCCTAGTGAGCACACTTGTGGTTAAATGAATCTCCACAAATCTCTACAAAATCTAGTGGAACATCTTCCCAGTAGAGTGGAAGTTAATATAACTGCAAATGGGGACTAAATGTGGAATGGGATATTCAATAAGCGAATCTTATGGTCAGATGTCAACAAACTTTTGTCCATATAGTGTAATTTATAAAGCTGATTAACTTGTCTATCAAATATAAAAAGCAGTTACCATAAAAAAAAACGGTTCATAATTTTACTCTGCATCCTCTTTGTGAATTTTAAGTTTACGATCGTAGAAAAAAAAACTCAACAACAGGCTTCTAAACTGCAGCCCCAAAGCTGAAAATGTAATGAAAACTTTTGATACAAACTTTATATAACCCTGATATCAGCTAAATGTTTCGATTCAAACTCCATTTCTTTCTTCTGAACGTTTTCCACCGAGCCGGCCTTAGACAGACGAGCGTTTCCTGACCTGCGCTTCAGATTGCAGGCAAAGTTCATTATAATCTCTCGTATATGGCGCATTATTTCATTCGCAGCCCATTATTCTCCGTGCCGAATGCGCAGGGCTTTTTGTAATTTGCTTTAATTTCATCTGCAATTATTGCTGTATTCATAAACAACATATGGTGTAGTGCAGCACACGTGCGCGCGCGTGTGTGTGTGTGTGTGTGTGTGTGGGCATGACTGCAGAGCTACAAGTAATAAATTACAAACTCAACCATCACTTGAACTCTTTTTGTCCTTCTGCAGGAATAAAGTCTGAGAAATGTTATTCCACAAGCCTATCTGACACCCGGCAAGACGTTTGATAAGGCAGAGGCGCTCAAGTAGACGCTCAAATGCTGAAAGCGATTTGCGATTAAAAAGGAACAAAATCGTCTCAGGCAAACAGGGAAATTCTCGCAAACGTTAACACAGAACTTATGTTACAGTTCAGGAGATCGATCAGATTGGTGCCGTGATCACAAAAATGTATGTTTAAAAAAATAACTAATTAATGAAAAACAATTTTTAATGATTTTTTTTTAAATAATTTAAAATAAAAGTATTTTTTTATTCTTCAAGTTTAATCCAATTTTTTTGTGTTAAATAAATACTTCCTCACAGCACTACTAATTTCTGATTGATTGACTGATTCTAAATCTTCCATCAGGGACACTTCACATCCCAGTCACAAACTGTTCAACCTCCTATGGTTGAAGGACCAGAATCAGAAGGTTCAGGCCAGCTTTTCTCCATCCACCATCATCCTACGGGACTCGACGATTTGACACTGATGACTCACTTATGCTTTACTGATTGTACTGCGAGGATGATCATCACGCAGTTCTGCTCCATTCTGTACATTCTGGATAATTATATTTGTATATAATTGTGTATTTATTCTATTTAATGTTCTAGATTATCTTCATAACTGTATATCATCAGTATGTACACTGTGAATAGTTGTACATGCAATGTACATATCACATATTGTACATTGAAAGATCCCACATTCTCTATTTCTTTACACATATCTTGCATATATATATATATATATATATATATATATATATATATATATATATATAATTACATTTTCAGCTCCATAAAAACAATTCCCTATAAGTTTTTTGGTCTATCAGGCTATTAGCGAGAGACTTAGAAATTCAGCCAAACTAATTAGTTATGTTGCAAACGCAATTTTGCGATAAACCGGGGGCGCCAGATTCAAATCGCGGTAAAGCAGGGGATTACTGTATATCCATACATACTCACATTTAATATATATACATATTCTTAGTGTATTTAGTGTACTACAACTTATTTGTTGTACTCGACAGCTTCGGCATAATTTTTACTTTTTCACTGCCATAGCCTTTATATATATTTGCTGTATCTATATTTACATATATGCATTACATGATCTACATATATTTACATATATACATTACCTGCTGTACATATATTTACATATCTATCTGCACTTGTCAGTTTGCACAATTGAGGGGCTTTTTTCACTAAGGGCCTTTTTATTTGTCATATATACATTAGAGTATATTGAGATTCTTTCTTCACATTTCTCAGTGATGTTAGGAAGCTGGTGTCAGAACTCAGGGTCAGCCATGATAC